>NC_043703.1:144509877-144512452 GCF_006229205.1 Suricata suricatta
GACCGGGGCAAGGAGCCCTCCCGGGAGGAGGTTACCCGGGAGGGCGAGTAGAGGAAGGGGCGGCCAAGCGACTCCCGAGCCCTCTAGGTGTGGTGATGGGGTTTCACAGCTCCCCAGCCACCTTTCGCCCAGGTCTCCTTTGTCGCTTTGACATCCTGGGAGGGAGGTTGGGCACTGGCAGGAGTTTCAGGCTCATTTGACAGTTGGAGAAAGGGGGGTGGGGCGGCTGGCGAGGGACCCCGGCTGGGGCCAGCTGGAAGTGTTAGGGTGGAGACCATCTCTCAGGTGTGGGACCTTTTGGGCTGTAGGGCCACTCTGTCTTCTTTGGGGGGGAGGGGAGTGTCTGGGAGGCACAGGGGGCACCAGAGGGATAAGTTAAGGGCTGGGACTTGGTTCAAAAGAACTTTTGGACAGTTAGACTCAGCCAGAAATGGGATGGATGCCTTATGAGGTGCCAGACTGCTGCCCTGGAAAGTCAAGCAGGGGCTGAATGGCCACGGACAGGGATGCTGTGGAAGAAAGCTTTGCACTGGATGGGAAGCTACCCAAGATTAAAGGGCCCTGCCACGTCCTAGATTGTCTGGAAATACTCTGAGAGCATGTGCTCACTACAATCATTTAACAGGCCCTTCCAAGGCAGATGCTGTTGCCCCGGGCTCAGAGAGATTCAGACACCCACCTAGGCCGCGGCGGTGGGGGGTGGGGGGACACTGATCAGAGGTCTGACCCCATGGCTGGGCTCTCCTCCCGCACACTGATGCACAGGCTTCAAGAAATCTGAGACCCGAGAGTCACTGGAAAAGGGAATGTATGAATGTGAGCATGTGTGAAGTATGAAGAACTATTACATCACATCTGTTAACTACCAGTTGTAATGCATGTAATCATGAGGGTAAATCACATTTATGAGCATCATAGTGATAGGAAATGATTAGGAACGCTTTTATTTGATAGGCAGTGGTTCACTAATGGCTTTATTCTGTTGTTTACAAAAGCTTTTGTAAATGCTGAGAAATGTGGACAAATCACATTAAACCAACCTCATTACACATTACTTGAAGCGCTGTAGCTTGACTTCCTTTAAACTATAGAGGTGGGTCATCGGTACTACAAACTCCAGTTTGAAGCATTACTCTGAGAATGTTACTTGGATGACATTAACAGTACCCATGCAGTTATTCAAGTCTGTGACGTGAACGATAATCAGAATGGAAAGGTTGTCAGGAGGGCCCAGGCTCATTCCAGGCAGAGGGTGGAACAGCTTGGACAAAAGCTCTGCAAAGTGAAAGTGAGAAGATTTGGGGAACCTCCCCTGTGTTTGCAGCAGAACGTTAGTGTAATGGAGGACTGGAAGATGACTATAAAATGATAAACGGATACCTCTTTGTAGAAGGCCTTGAATGCCAAAGTGAGGACTTTGGACTGTAATAGAAATAGGGTGCCACTGAAGATTTTGGAGCAGTGGAGTTCTAGCAAAGGAAGCTTAATGTGATGTGGGTATGGAGGGTTCTTTAAATGGAGAAGATATCAGAGGCAAGGACGAGAGAGAGGTTAGTGCGTTAATTTGTGCAAGAAGTACTTCATTATGCACTTACTATTCACTGTCACCCTGTGAGATGAGTACTGGTATTATCTCCCGTGTGCAGATAAGGTAACTGAAGTTCAGTGCGGACAGCCTGTGGTGGAGCTGGGATTTGAACCTGGGCCTGGCTGGTTCCAAAGCTCTGTTCTCTGTCCACTACACATACTGAATAGTTACATGCTTGTGATGGAGGCATATGACCAAGAGGAGGAGAGTGCTAGTAATTCGCGAGGGCAGGGTTCAGGGCCAGGTCCATACTTTTCAGGGCCCAGGACAAAAACGAAATTAAGAATTTCAAGATGGAGGGGCGCCTGGGTGGCTCCATCGGCTGAAGTCATGATCTTGCGGTTCTGGTTCCATGAGTTTAAGGCCGAACTGGGGCTCTGCACTGACAATGTGAAGCCTGCTTGGTTATTCTCCTTCACCCTGTCTCTCTGCCTCTCACCCTGCTTGTACTTTCTAAATAAATAAATAAAACAAACAAACATTTAAAAATATATTTAAAAAAAGAATTTTCAAAATAGTGAAAGCAGAGCAAGCTAAGCCAACTTAACAAACCACCTCAAAACTTAGTGGCTGAAAACAATGACTTTTTTTTCAATTTGAAATTTGTATCTCCCTCTTTTTTTTTTAATAGTTTATTGTCAAGTTGGTTTTCATACAACACCCAGTGCTCTTCCTCACAAGTGCCCTCCTACATCACCACCACCTCTTTCCCCCCACCCCCTCCCCCTTCAACCCTCGATTTGTTTTCAGTATTCAATAGTCTCTCAGGTTTTGCGTCCCTCTCTCTCCCCAACTCTCTTTCCCTCTTCCTGGTCCTCCATTAGGTTTCTCCTGTTCTCCTGTTAGACCTATGAGTGCAAACATATGGTATCTGTCCTTCTCCGCCTGACTTATTTCGCTTAGCATGACACCCTCGAGGTCCATCCATTTTGCTACACATGGCCATATTTCATTCTTTCTCATTGCCATGTAGTACTCCATTGTATA
>NC_043703.1:144512552-144643506 GCF_006229205.1 Suricata suricatta
CAGCATCTATAGTCTCTTGATTTGTTCATTTTAGCCACTCTGACTGGCGTGAGGTGGTATCTCAGTGTGGTTTTGATTTGTATTTCCCTGATGATGAGTGATGTTGAGCATTGTTTCATGTGCCTATAGGCCATCTGGATGTCCTCTTTGGAGAAGTGTCTATTCATGTCTTCTGCCCATTTCTTCACTGGGTTATTTGTTTTTTGGGTGTGGAGTTTGGTGAGTTTCGTGTAGATTTTGGATACTAGCCCTTTATCTGATATGTCATTTGCAACTATCTTTTCCCATTCCATCGGTTGCCTGTTAGTTTTCTTGATTGTTGCCTTTGCAGTGCAGAAGCTTTTTATTGTGATGAGGTCCCAAGAGTTCATTTCTGCTTTCATTTCCCTTGCCTTTGGGGATGTGTTGAGTAGGAAATTGCTGCAGTTGAGGTCAAGGAGGTTGTTTCCTACTTTCTCCTCGGGGGTTTTGATGGTTTCTTGTCTCACATTCAAGTCCTTCAGCCATTTTGAGTTAGTTTTTGTGTATGGTGTAAGAAAGTGGTCTAGTTTCATTCTTCTGCATGTTGCTGTCCAGTGCTCCCAGCACCACCTCTAAAGAGGCAGTCTTTTTTCCATTGGATACTCTTTCCTGCTTTGTCAAAAATTAATTGGCCATGAAAACAATGACTTTGACTTTGCTCCTGACTGTGCAGTCTGGCAGGGCTGTGGAGACAAGCACATTTCCACTCTATTCAGTGTGGGCTGGGGTTCCATTCCGCTTGGGCTGCGGGGATGTGAGCGGCTGAAGGCCAGAACAGCCCAGGCGCCTCAGGCCTCTCGCTCTCTGTGGTTTGTCCACACAGTCCTTCCCACATGGGAGCTTCAGGATCGCCAGACTTCTTCCTTGGTGGCCCAGGGCTTCAGAGGCACATATCTGCACGTAGGGAGAGAGTAGGAGAGAGAACCAGAACCAGGTGCAAGCTGTGTCACCTTTAATGACCCACACTTGAAAGTCATGTAGCATCATTTCAGCTACTCATTAGGAGTGAGTGGCTAAGTCTGGATCTTCTGCGAGGAAATTCTACTGAATCCTTTGTGGGAAGAAGTGTCAAAGAATTTGTAGACATGTTTTGTCAAAGCAGCACATTTGGCCTAGTGAGTGAGCAGATTAGTGAGACCTGAGGGTGCTTCCTCTTTATGCCTGAATTGCCACCACCAGAGCGTCCTCTTCTAAAAGGCAGCTCTTCGTGGATGACGACGGATTAAGCCTGGATAATAGGTTTGGACAGCTCGGAGGGATTTAAATTATTTCAGTGCCTCCTGTAGGCGCAGGTCCTGGCAGGAAACAGATGGGGGTGGGGATGGGGGTGGGGTAGGGTGTGGAAAACAGTCTGAGGGTATCCAGGTGGGGGTGGTGGGGTTGTGTGAAGCCACTGCAGAGAAGTCTAAGAAAACTTGAGAAGAGGGCATTATTGTACAGCCAGGCATGGGAGTTTACAAGATGTGTATAATCTTGTGTCATTTAACCCTTACCACACCCCATGAGGCGTCTGCCTCATGTTACACATGGAGAACCTGAAACACAGAAGTCACACAGCTCTGCGTTCCAGAGCCGGGATTTGGATTCAGGCAGCCTGAGGTTAGGGCCTCTCCCCTCCAACATCAGGCTGTGCCACCTCTGCCTTATAGTTCTGCGTTTCTCTTTCTCTTAATCGTTGCCTAACATTTGTATCTTTTCCTACTTCTATATTTGCAAGCTTTAAGAAAAACAAAGAATAAGTAATTCTACTTCATACTATCATCTCACTTATAAGATAGTGCCTCACATACAGTAGGTGCTTAATAAATATCAAAGAAGTAAATAAACTTTGTCTTCATTCTACAAACTCAATATTTATCTGTGCCTTCCCTACAGATCTTCACCCTCCTGGTCTTTGTCAACAAAGGTCTTTGACATCTGGTGCTACCCATGCTGTCCTCTGTGACATCCAGTCCCAGGGGCTAGACCTTCTGGCATTCTCCTTCTGGCCTCTTCTGGCTGGGCTGGAGCTCTCAGCCATTATGTGCCTCCCCTTCCACCTTAGAGACTGGAACCCTCCGCTGGACCTTGCCACACACCGCCCCCCCCAACCCAGCAGCACTCTGCATATAAAGAACCCGACCCATTCACCCATATCCTCCTTCAGCCATTGTTTCCTGGGTGCTCCAGTGCCTCGTAGGCAGGACCTTCCCTCTAACCCCTTTAGCTCTTGCATTTCCACGCAGTCTCCATGGACTTTCTGTTGCAATTTCTGTCTTTCACCCCCTGCTGAGGCAGGCAGCTCCCCGCTGAGAGCCCAGGGGGTGTTGAACCCTACTTGCCTCCAGTCCTCACTTGTCCTGTTGTACTTGACTTACCATGTCCTTCATAATACAGAAATTTAAGCCCTTAATATATTCAAATCTGTCCATTTTTTCCTTTAAGACTTAGGACTCTGTGGTATTCATATTCTTTATGTTTACTTCTGAGAGAGAGAGTGCATGCGTGCGAAAGCCAGGTAGGGACAGAGCGAGAGGAACAGAGGATCCGAAGCAGTTTCTGTGCTGACAGCAGAGAGCCCTATGTGAGGTTCGAACTAACCTCGTGAGATCATGACGTGAGCCAAAGTTGGACGCTTAACTGACTGAGCCACCCGGGTGCCCAGTATTTACCATTTTTATTGTTCCGTCTTATAATGAGATTTGCTTAGCCAGTGCCTAAATGTTAGACATTCAGGTTGTTTGTTTCTTTGACAAATATTTATGGCACAGTTATAGATACCTTTGTAGTTTCTTTCCTATTTGAGTTCCTCCCTGTGTAATCCTTAAGATGGTGTTACTGGGTCAGAATCTCTTGGCAACTAATACGTATTTGCAGATTGCTCTCTAGAAAAGTTTCAGGTTTGTAGTCCCTCAAGCAATATCGGTTAATCCTCACTGATTCAAATTCTTTAATGGTTATAGGACTATTAAGATTTGCTATTTATTTTTTCATCAGTTTTGCTACTAAGTTTTTCTAGGAAATTAGCTCTATCCTCTAAGAAGTTTTCAAATTTCTGCTGTTTCTGTAGTTATGTCCCCATTTTCATTTTATTTGTACCTTTTCTTTGTTCCTAATGCAAGTTGTCAGAGGTTTGTCTATTAAATTAGTCCCTTTTAAAATATTTAGTACTTTTTTTTACTTTAAAGAAGGGGGAGCAGAGGGAGAGAGGGAGAGAATCTTAAGCAGGCTCCATGCTCAGCACAGAGCCCGACTCAGGGCTCCATCCCACAACCCTGGGATCATGACCTGAGCCAAAATTAAGAGTCAGAAGCTCAACTGACTGAGCCACCCAGGTGCCCTTGTATTAGTACTTTTAAAGGGACACCAATGGTGGGGCACCTGGTGGCTCAGTCAGTTGAGCTTCCGACCTGGCTCAGGTTATGATCTCACTGCTCATGAGCTCTGTGCTGACAGCTCAGAGCCTGAAGCCTGCTTCAGATTCTGTCTCCCTCTCCCTCTGCTCCTTGCCTGTTTACGTTCTCTCTCTCTCTCTCTCTCTCTCTCTCTCTCTTTCTCTTTCTCTCTCTCAAAAATAATAAAATAATAAATAAATAAACATTTAAAAATTATTTTTAAAAAACCCCAGTATATGGTTTTCTGCTCTTCTCTATCCTAAATTCCTAATTTCTGCCATCTTTCATTACTTCATTTCTTAGTTTGTTGTTTTACTAGCTTCTTGAATTGGAAGCTTTAACTCATTAGCTTTTAGCCCTCTCTTCTAATATACACTTTTAAGTCAGTCCACATCTTGTTTTCATGCGTGTCTTCCCAGTATTACCCAATTCTAAGTATTTAATAGTTTTCATTCTGATTTTCTTCTTTGATCCACATAATAAGTGTGCCTTCCAAGTTTCCATATATGTGAGATTTTTTTACATCATTTTTGTTATTGCTTTCTAATGTAATTGCATGTTAGGCATAGAACACAGTGGGAGACAGATTCTTTGATATTCACTGAGCCATACACGCTGGCCTGCTACCTATCAGTTTTTATAAACATTCCATGTGCATAGAGAAAAACATGGATTTGCTACGGGATCGAAGTGGGGGTCTCTTGTGTGTTCATTTAGCTCTGGCACATTAAATGTTTTATTCAACCTTCTGCATCCTTACTCATGTTTAGTCTGCTTAATCTTTCAAATACTAAGTGAGGTATATTAAATTCTCCACCGTGATGGCAGATTAGACTTTGCTCCTTGGAATTCTACCTGTTTATTTTTTTAAGACTTTATTGGTTTTTCCTTTTTTTTTAGCGTAGTTTTAGGATCACAGCAAAATTGAGAGGGAAGGGTAGAGATTTCCTATATACCTCCTCTCCCCATCCCCCCATGCACAACTCCATTATCTACATTCCAGACCAGAGGGTACAATTTTTATGATGCATGAGCCTGCGTGGACACATCATCACTCAAAGTCCATAGTGTATGTTAGGGTTCACCCTTGTTGTACGTTTTGTGGGTTTGCACACGTGTACAGTGCCGTGTCTCCATCATTACAGTATTACAGGGAGTAGTTTCGCTGCCCTACAAATGTCCTGTGCTCCTCCTGTCCATCCCTTCCGCCCCTGGCAACCGCTGATCTCACTGTCTCCACAGTGCAGCCTTTTCCAGAATGTCATATAGTCAGAATCATAGACCGCACAACCTTTTCGCATTGGCTTCTTTCACTTAGTAATATTCATTTATTCCTTCGGGTCTTTTCATGGCTTGATAGCTCATTTCTTTTTAGCCCTGGGTAACATTCCATTGTCTGGATAGACCACAGTGTATTTGTCCATCCACCTACTGAAGGATATCTTGTTTGCCTTCAAGTTTTGGCAATTATGAATAAAGTTGCTATAAACATCTGTGTGCAGGGGCGCCTGGGTGGCTCAGTCAGGCGTCCGACTTCGGCTCAGGTCATGATCTCACGGTTCGTGGATGCGAACCCCACGTCGAGCTCTGTGCTGACAGCTAGCACAGAGCCTGGAGCCTGCTTCGGATTCTGTGTCTCCCTCTCTTTCTGACCCTCCCCTGCTCACGCAGTCTCTCTCTGTCTCTCAAAAATAAATAAAAACATTTTTAAAAATCTGTGTGCAGGCTTTTGCGTGGACATAGCTTTTCAGCTCCTTTCAGTAAATAAGAAGGAGTGCAATTGCTAGATCGTATGGCGAGAATATGGTTAGCTTTATGTGAAACTGCCCAAGTGTCTTCCAAAGTGGCTGCGCCATTTCGCCTCCCCCGCCGCCATGAGTGAGCGTTCCTGTCACCTCACGTCCTTGCCAGCCCTTGCTGTTGTCAGTGTTCTGGATTTTGGCCATTCTACTAGGTGTGTGGTGTTAATGTCAGTTATGTTATTAGGCACATACAAGTTCAGAATTATGTTATCCTCCTACGGGATTCAATTTTTATGAATTTTGTAATGACATTCTTTTATCTATAATAATGCCTTAAAGTCTAGTCTAATGTCAATAAAGCTATGGTAGCTTTCTTTTGTCTATTACTGCTTTTTTTTTTTTTTTGCTTTATATATCCTTTTTCCATCCTTTTCCTTTCAACCTGTGTCTTTTATATATATATATATATTTATATATATATATATAATTTTAATGTTTTTATTTATTTTTGAAAGAGAGTAAACAAGCAGGGGAGGGGCAGAGAGAGAGAGAGAGACACAGAATCCAAAGCAGGCTCCAGGCTCTGAGCTATCAGTACAGAGCCTGATGCGGGGCTTGAACCCATGAACTGCGAAATTATGACCTGAGCCAAAGTCGGACACTTAACCAACTGAGCCACCCAGGCGCCCCTGAACCTGTGTCTTTACTTTTTAGGTTCATCTCCTGAAAATTGCATATAACCATGTTTTGTTTTGTGTGGATTTTGATTATTTCTATTTCTTAACTGATGAAATTAAATACTTTATAGTTACAACTACTGATAAGCTTAGATATATTTTTGCCATCTTATTTTATACTTTCTACTTGTCTTCCTTTTTTTTTTTTTTTTTGAGAGAATGCCGATGCATGTTCAAGCAGGGAAGGGGCAGAGAGAGAGAGAGAATCCTAAGCAGGCTCCATGCCCAGCACGGATCCCAACACTGAGTTCAGTCTCAAGACTGTGAGATCATGACCTGAACTGAAATCAAGAGTTGGATGCATAACTGACTGAGCCACCCAGGCGCCCCTCTACTTGCCTTCCTTTTAATTTTTTTTAGTTTCTTTTGTCTTTTTTATTTCTTTCTTTGAATTTTTTTAAAAGTCCATTCATTTTTTCCTTTGGTGGTTTGAGGTCATACATTCCATTTCTATGTTTTTAGTGGTTATCCTGAAAACTGTTCCATGCATATTTAACAAAGTGGCTCAGTATGTCTACTCTCTTCCCAAACAGCCACCGTCACCTTACATCTTAATGTTGTCCAATGCTGTAGCTCACACCGCCTTTTCCGCTTCTTTTATTAACATAGTTGTCAGTCTGTTTGTTTATATTTTCCCAAGTACTTTCTGATTTCTTTTCTGCTCATCATTTCCCCCTGCATTTCAAATCCTTCTGGGATCACTTTCCTTTTTTCTGAAACAGATCCCTTGGAGTTTCCTTTACTGGAGGAATGTTAGTGGCATATTCTCTAATTTGTTGTTTATTGAAATTGTTTTTATTTCACGTCATTCTTGAAAGCTAATTTTGCTGAGACTAGAATTCTAGAATCGCAATCTCCCCTGCTTGCCTTTCTCAATGTATTAACTTACTACTGTAATCTGGCATCATTCTTGCTGTTAAGAAATCAGCTGTCAGTCTAATTATTCTTCCTTTTGGGTGATTTACCTTTTCTTTCTGACTGCTTGTTTTAAATGTATTTATTTATTTATTTTGAAGGAGAGTGCAAGTGGGGGAAGGGCAGAGAAAGAGACACAGAGAGAGAGACTCAGAATCTCTGAGCTGTCAGCACAGAGCTGATGCAGGGCTCAAACTACGAGATCATGACCTGAGCTGAAGTCAGATGCTTAACTAACTGAGCCACCCAGAAACCCCACTCACTGCATTTTAAAATCAATCTTCTCTTTATAGTTGTATAAGTTATGTTTGGTTCTTCAAATCCTCTCGGTCATTTTGATGTTCATATTCCTTTCACATGGTTTCAGACTTCTCTATACTTTCTTGAAACATATTAAATATACTTTATATTCTCTATGATCATTCCAAGGTCTTTAATTTTTGCAAATCTGGTTTCACCCACTATTGGTTAGCTGGCTGTCATTCACAGTGTCTTATTTCCTCGTATGGTTATGACTTTCTGGCTATAGGGTCATGTTCATTGATACCCTACCATTGGAATTTCTTTGAGGCTGGGAATGGAGCTGTGTTTCATGGACAAGATGTATAATTTCCTCTGTTAGTCAACTGGAGGTACTATCAGCCAGGTATCACTTAAAATATAAATGTGGGGCACCTGGGTGACTCAGTCGGTTAAGCGTCCAGCTTCGGCTCAGGTCATAATCTCACAGTTCATGGGTTCGAGCCCCATGTTGGGCTGTGTTGACAGATATCTCAGAGCCTGGAGCCTGCTTCAGATTCTGTGTCTCCCTCTCTCTCTCTGACCCTCCCTTGCTCGTGCTGTCTCTCTCTGTCTCTCAAAAATTAAAAAAAATAAATTAAAAAATTAAATTATCTGCTTTAGGTTTTTGAACCACAGAGATAGCATTAATTCAGGCACCCACATTAGAGCAGGCTTGTTTCAAATTCTCAGGGAAGACTTCATCCCTTCTACCCAGCACCAAGGTCAAGACTGGCAAGATTTGTGCTGCCCTTCACTGTGACACACTTACTTTTTGTTCACCCTTAGGTGGAGTCAGGCTGTTTGAATCTCAACTACGCAGGGAATCTCCTATTAATGTTCTCACACTGGGGGGCCCAGGCCTTATCTCTGGGCTCCTCTGTTGCACAGGGCACTCAGATTGGTGGTACAAGTTCACCCAGAATTGGTTTGGCAGACACTTCTAAGGCAAAGCTGATTTCAAGCTCACTTTCCCCCCAGGATTACCGTTTTCACTAGGCTTTTTGCATTCAGAATTTCTTTCTTTCTTGCCAACTCAATGCATTTGGAAAAATACTTTCTCTTTTTATCCAGCTTTGGCATTACTTTCTTTGGAACATTTACTCTCATGCTCTCAGACAAGGGGGTCTGGATATCCTTGGAGACCACCCTTTCACTGAGATGTATCCGGACCCCTGAGGGGCCCTCAGGTGATACGGAGATCTCAGATCCCACTACCCTCTTGGATGGACCCACGACTTGTCTTCTCTTTGGGGTGCAACACCTGAAGCTCCAGGACCCATGCTGCCAGCCCGTGTTCACATGTGGCCACTGGGGAGTATGGACACCAATGAACTACGTAGACTCCTGTTACCAGTAGGGGCCATGTGTGCAGAGAAAACTAAAGCCAGTTTCTGTGCCTCTCAGTTGCTTTATCTTCTTTAGACTTCCATGTTCTACTGCTTCTTCCTCAAGGCAGCTCTGCTTGCACAGCTCCAGCCAGGCCCACAGGTAGCTTCCCACTGGCCCGATGCCCACCTGCTCTACCCCACATCTCTTAGGAAGTTGATGTCCAACCTTGCCAGAACTTTGACTCAACCTTGTCAGAATCATGGAGCGCTTTGAGAATCTGATGAAAGCTACAAACGTTTCTCCAGGAAAATCCAGTGCCAGCCAGAAGGGTGTTTCAGAGGGGTCAGTGGGGTTCAGAGGGTTCCTGGTCCTCTGCCCAGGTGATTTGTCAAGCACCCAGTGATTTGTCTTCCTAGAGGTGGGGATAGGGTCTCAGGCCTCAGAAATTAATATGACACAGACCTGGGACTAATCAGAAAGCCTCATGTTCTGTGCTTTTGATGGATTGTTCCTCTGTTTGACTGTTTTCATACAACCATGGGATAGTGTTGCCAGTGTGCTTATACAATGTAGGTCTAAAGGGAAGTTTTTGTTTTTTCCTTTATATTGGGATTTCCTAACTGCATTTAGTGAATAGTTCCTGGGGCCATTGTTGGTTTGACTCTGATTTGCTTCAGTCCCTACATGAGTTTAGATCTGTGGCAGGGAGACTGAGCCTTCTTTGATTTGTTCTTGGATGAGTCTTAATAAATACAAACTAACAATCTTCCTCTGTGTGAGTCTTGGTCTTTTTGTATCCCTCTGCATTTCTGATCTGGCCTTTTTTTTTTTTTAACCTCTCTAAGCTAGTTTCTATTTGCAAAATGAGTGACTGGACTGGATTAGATGTACTTAAATGGCCTTCTCTGAGCACCCCAGGGGCTGGTGGGGGAGAGGGGGCTGGGTGTGGGGGGGGGCCTCCTGCCCTGACTGCTGCGTCCCCCACAGCTGGTCTGCTTCAGGCACCTTCCACATGGGGTCCAGAGTGAGATTCATTTTGAATGAATTCCACAGGGGCTCCCTCTGCCCTGAGCAGGAGTCCTGTCACCTGGGTTGCAGATGGGGGCAGGGAGAGAAGGTGCTCCTGCCTAACCCACCGGTCCTCCACTCCGAGGCAGACACCCCTTCCCCCTGACTCCCTAACTCTGTTCCTCGTTCCAGTTCCAGGATGTTACCTTTGGCAATGAGACTGTTAGTGCTGCTGCTGCCCCTGGGTCAGGCCGCGCCCAAGGATGGAACTGTGAGGTAATGGGATTCAAACACAGGGCCGTGGGCTGGGGCAGGGAGAGCCTCTGGGGAGTCTGAGGGTGTGGTGGGCCCCCTGGAAGGCAGGAGATGGGTGGGGGGGTGCTCCCTGACCTCTGTGTCTGAGCCCCGCCCCCTGCCCAGGTACTGCAGGCTCTGTGCGGGTTAGAGCACCCCTCACAGAGTGGCATTCAGTACATGTGCGCTGGGGTCAGTTCGTCTGGGATCCAGGGGGTCCATTCCCACGGGGTGTGAGGCATGAGGTGGCATATGGGCCGGGGAAGGGGCTGCGGTCCGCTTCTCAGGACCCTATAGTGGGAATGCCAAAGACATTGAGATCATTAGTGTAGCATTTCTATTTTGTGTGAGCCCCTTTCTCCAGGGTTTTGGTATGAATACGACCCAGTGGACACGCTGGGTGCGGTGGAGGGACAGACACAGGAGCTGCAGCAATACCGGCAGCAGCGACAAAGGCCCCTGCAGTGGCTCCTGCTCCAATGTGGCTTCACAGGTCTGGACTGATTGGGCAAACAGGCAGCCCCATCCAGAGCTGGGAACGAATCGTGAGCTTTAAAGCCAGAGAAAGAGACCCTGGGGAGATCGAAACTCCAAAACCAACAAATATGTCCATGTCGCAGAACAAACTGGGTCTGCGTAAAACTGGGCAGTGCCTTGGGGCCGAGGCGGAGACCTGTCCTCTGGGGCCTGGCACCCACGTAGAGAGGCGACCACAGTCTGTGTTGTCTGGCCACCCGCTCACTGTTTTCTTGGATCTCCAACTTATATCTACTCGGTGTGGCCTCATCTGGCCTCTGTCTAACCAGATACTTTACTTGGGGTTTCACTTAACATCTCACTTAGGAATTTGCAAAAAAAAAAAAAAAAAAAAAAAACCAGTCTGAGGGAGTAAGCTTCTGCTTCGGAGACCGGAAGGGCCTCCTCCCCACCAGGTCTTTGGGAATTTGAGAGGACAATGCTCTTCGGGTCTGGGGACAGAACTCTACAGAAAGCTTGCGAGTGGAGGGCTGGTGGGCTGGATCCTCAGACAGGCTCTTTGCAAGGCTCTCCCTTCTCTCCCCCTCCTCCAGGCCGGATCCTGACCCACAGCAGCAGCAGCAGCCCCTGCGCAACCCCTTCCAGCCAGGCCAGGAGCAGCTTCGGTGAGTGGGCTGGGTTGGGGGGCAGGCCTAGCTCTGCGGACCAGCCTCTCTGGGGCTTATGGCCTGTGTTTCTGCCAGGCTCCTGCAGAACTACCTACAGGGACTGGAGAAGATGGAAGAGGAGCCAGAACACATGAACCGGGAGCAGGGTGAGGAGCTGGGCCCTGGGGCCAGTGGGTGGGGGGTGGGGGGCTCAGGGCGGCAGAGCCAGGACCGATCCCCGGCCATCAGGTGCCTCCTGCCTCCTCCACCTGTCCCCAGGGCCCCTTCTGATCCAGCTTCTTTCTCCCCCTTAGTTCTCCTCTACCTCTTTGCCCTCCACGACTATGACCAGAGCGGGCAGCTGGATGGCCTGGAGCTGCTGTCCATGTTGACCGCAGCTCTGGCCCCTGGAGCTGCTGATTTTCCTTTTGGCAACCCGGTAAGCCCTGCTGGCTGGGGTGGGGGCGGCGGCTTCTCCCCGTGAAGGAGACACAGCTTCTTGGGACTTTGGGGTTTTTCATCATGACTCTTCTGGTGAATGCATTATAAAAGAAATGCTCAAAGCCCTGCATGGCAGGGATGCAGAGGGGTGTCGTGAGGGTCAGGGCTCCTGGGAACATCTCTGTGGACTGTAGACTCCACGGCAATTGTGTGCTTCCACAGGTGATCCTCGTGGTGGACAAGGTGCTGGAGACCCAGGACCTGAATGGGGATGGGCTCATGACCCCTGCAGAGCTCATCAACTTCCCAGGAGAGGCCCCTAGCCACGCAGAGCCCAAAGAGCCTCTGGGGTCACCAGATGTTGGGAGGCAGTCCCTGTTAGCTAAAAGCTCATCAAGACAAGAAACGCAGGAAGCCCTGGGTCCTAGAGGAGAAGATGGAGGACAGGGAGAGGCCAGAAGGGAGTCCTTGGAGACTGTACAGGAGGCTGGGGGCCAGGCAGAGGCTGAAAGAGAAGCCCCAGCCCCTGGAGCCCAGGCTATAGGCCAGGCAGAGGCCAGGGATACCGGGAAGGAAGCAGAGGGACTTCCAGGGGGGGCACCGGAGTCTAAGAACACCCCAAATGAGGTTGAAGTTCATGCTGTTCAACTGGAGAATGATGAGATATAAACTTTGAGGACACACGTCTACATCCCTAGAAGCCTTGGTACCAGAACATAAGCCCCAGTGTGTGTGTGTGTGTGTGTGTGTGTGTGTGTGTGTGCGCGCGTGCGCGTGCATGTGTGTGCACGTGCGTGCACGCCCATACTCGTGCTGGAATGAGGCCCACCTCTTCGTCCACTTGCTGGCCCTGTAGGGGCAGGTCTTTCTGTGCAGCTCAGGGAGACCCTAAGTTGAGGGGTGGCTTTAGGGCCCAGACCGCCAATAAAGAACTGAATGAACTCACGCACTCAGGCCATCTACCTGCTGGTCTTGCCTGCCTGACTTCAGGAACACCGAGGGCTGGAATTGGCCTGGCCTCTTGGCGGGGCTTCAGCTTTCCCCGTGTTGGTGGACGGTGCTGAGGATGGCCAGCCGCAGACGAGCTGGGGAAGAGAGTGCAGCCTCTCTCTGGGGCCCAGGTGCCCCTCCTCCCCTCCCCTGGTGTTCAGACTCCCAGCAGCCTCCTGCAGCTCCGAGCAGGTCTTCCCCACCACCCTGCATGTGCCCAGCCCAAAATATTAACAAGAACTACCACCTACCGAGAGCCTGGTCCGTAGCGGCCATCATGCCAGACATTTTATATGCTGACTGTACCCTCACAAAAATTCTATGACCAGGCAGAATTAGCTCCATTTGACAGGTGAGGAAATTGAGGAAGACCAAATTCAGTACTGTGCCCAAGATGGCACTGCTAATTAAGTGGCAGCTTTGAATTCTGGTGTGCCAGACTGCATTCTGTGGCCTCACACACCCTGCCCCAAGTCCCATGTGACAATAGGCTGATTCCAATATGCCCTCAGTCCTGGTCACTCTCAGGCACAGCAACGCTGTATCCTGGGGCACATTTGTGGCTGAAGCAAGGCCTTAACTACAAGGCGGCTGTAAGGGTGGGGCTTTCTGGCTCTGGGACAGTTAGGGAGAGAGATTTTTAGATTGTAAAGGCACCACCAAACCACCGAGTGGGTTCCCCACCCAGTGGCCTGTCAGGTTGGCTCAGCCATGTGGATAGTCCTGGAGCCATAAAACTGGAGTCTGTGACAGCCCGGGGGCCCAGAGGAGATTTTCAAATGGGGTATTATTTGGAAGGCTCCCTGGGGCACAAGGGTGAAACTGTTGCCCCCCCCCCCCCCCCGCAAGGAAGGCTCATGGTCTCTACTTTGTGGCTCTTCCTCCCCACACTGCTGGGTCACCTCCAAGGGCACAAGCCTGGGGTTCCCTGCTGCTCTGGTGTAGAGGGCCCCTCCTTTGGGCCTTGGGGCAAGGAGGTTAATTTGGGGAATAGAGAAGAGGGTGAAGAGCTGTAGTATCAAAGCCTCTGGAATCCCCAGCTAGAACAGTTGAGGCATCAAGGACAGTCAGACTGGCAGAAGGAAGCTGGCTCTAAGGCAGATTTATTTCCTGTGCCTGAGCAGCGTGTAGGGACACCAGGACACAGCTGGGAGCCCTCCCACGGCCTGCATCTCCCCAGGGAGCAGGGCAGCCCAGATGCCAGGCTGGATGGAGGGGAGAAAGCAATGGCCGCTGGTGATGCCGGCCTCCAAGGAGGGAGGTGGGGTAAGACAGCGCCCGCCGCCACCACCGGGCATTCACACGATGCCATCAAAGCCCTGCAGGCCACACTTCTTGCCAGCCACCTGGCAGCCAAATCTCAGGGCTTCCTGCATCGTCTTCCCTGGAGGGACAAATAGCTACATGAGCGTGGTCTTCTGGGCAGAGGCAGGTCTCAGCCCTGGGCCTCCTGCTGGGTACTCACCCTGGGCCAGGCTGAATATGACAGAGGCGTTGAAGGTGTCTCCCGCTCCCAGAGTATCCACCACCCGGGGGGGAGGGAAAGCGTCCGAGTGGAGCAGCTGTTTCTCAGGGCCCAGGGCGTCAGCACCCTCCTCAGCCCAGGCGCAGACCAGCGTAGCCCTGCAAGGCCCTCCACTCAGGCGGCTGTCAGCCCACCCCCCCCCCCCCCCCCCCCCCCCCCCCCCCCCCCCCCCCCCCCCCCCCCCCCCCCCCCCCCCCCCCCCCCCGCCCCGGACCCCCCGGGGCAGCCCCCCTTCCCCTGGAGTCCAGGCTCACTCTCTCCCCATACCTAAGGCCTCTTCCTGGCTGCCCCTGCTCACCCTTTTCTCACACGACCATACAAGCCCATCAGGGCCTCCACCGCTGACTGGTACCCCAAGTACCTGGCCATATCTTTGCTGACAAACACCTGTGGGAAGTGGAAGACAGGCAGCAGGTGACCCCGGCCCTAGTCCCAGCAACTCAGTCCCTCACCACCAGCAGCCTAGCGTTGCCCCCACAGTGTAATGCCACTCCTCCAACGTGGCCACCTAAATCCCCAACGAAGCATCTCACTGTCCCACTGGAATGCGTTTTCATACTTGCTCAAGATATGCTAGAAAACAGCCCTGTAAATAGAGACGCAAAAGTCCCGGGTTTATTTGTTCTAGAGCAACGAGTGTCCCTGCAATTGTAAATCCACAGCGAGCCTTGAGCGCCATCTTGCGGTGAAAGCTACCACTGCCACGTAACACCTCGGGCTCACGGGAGAGTATTGCTTTGTTTCGTTTTTCTAATGCAACTAGGCCCTCCGGGTCTAGTTTCTACGTCTAGAAAACAGAGGAGTAGGGGTTGCAGAGATTCCTCAACACCACCTACACATTAGAACTGACAGGGAGAGTTTTGTTAAAAAATTCCTCAGCTGAGCTCCACCCCCACCAATCAAATAAAAAGCCAGGGTGTGGTCAGGTACCCATACCTTGGCGCAGCAGCAGTGGGGGCCCCACCAGCGCAGGCTATGATGCCAGGATTGTCATTCAGACTTCATTTCCATCCGAGGACTGCCCAAACTTACCCTACGCAAGCCCCCTTCCCATCTGCCCTCACCCCTCAGTGGCCCCCTCAGCCTGTCACCCACCTGGGAGAACTGTCCCGTTCCTTCATTTGACAGAAGGAAGGACTGAGGAGGCCCAAGGAGGAGAAGCGCCCGCGCCCACGCCCACGCAGGGTGCTCCAAGGCTGGCTCTAGTGGCCCCTGCCTTGGCTACTCTCATACCTGCGCACCCACCGGGATGGAGAAATTTTGCTCCATGGCCGCTACTGAGGCCTGTACAGGAGTCCAAAGCTGGGGGCCTGCCTCTTTGGTCCCCTCCCACCCCCCCGCCTGCCAATGACACCAAGCCATTCCAGGTGTGGTAGGCAGAAGAGGGAACACTTGGCTCCCCTTAAGACCCAGACTAGCTGGTTGTGGCAAGGGGAAGCCGCGTGGGCCACTCACCACGTCTCCATAGCCAAACAGGGGGAACAGCTCCTCTCGGGGCTTCTCTACTTCCACTGACACTCGGATCTTTTGACCTGGAGGCTGCCTGGCGTTGTGCTGGTCTATCCGCTGCAGCATCTTCACCTGCTCCGATGCATTCCGGCCCTGGGGCCGGGCAGGGCGGGGCAGCTCAGGACCAGCTGGGCACTGCCCAGCTGATCTGGCTCATTCTTCCCTCCCTGCTGGAATTCTGGGTGTGGGGCTGGCAGGGGGGTAGGGGGCCGGTGGGGGGAGGCTGGGCTGGAACCCAGTTTCAAAATTCTAGAGCAGTCATGGACCTTGGAGACCTTATTGACCAGCCCTCCCAATTCACAGATGAGGAGACAAAAGAATAAAAGAGAGACTTTCTTAAGGACCTATAGTAAATTAAATCACAAGGCCAGGATTAGAACTTGGGACTTCTCAGAATCTAGAGGAGGTGAGCATTCTGTAACACAGAACGCATGGATCCTGCTTCTGGTGCCTACACCCTGCTGTGTGACCTTCAGTAAGTCTCCCAATCTTTCTGGGCCTTAGTTTCCTACTTGAAAACATAAAGAAGATGAGGGGACTTGGATTCATTTATCTCTAAGGTACTTCATGGTTCAAAAAAACCAAGAAGGCAAAATATGTGGAGGGCCTGGCAGGTTGAGCCCCTCAAAACACAGGTAGGGCAGGACTTGCCTCGATGTGGATCCACTTGAACCGGGTCAGATCAACCTTATCAAAGTCCGCAGCAGATACATCAGGCAGGTTCCTAAGTCATAGGACAGAAATGACAGAAAAGGCATGATGGTCAGGTCAGCCAAGGCCAGGATCTCCAACTAGCGGCTGGGGCCCCAGGCGCTGCCTGCAGCATGGCTAGAAATAATCAACAGCACAACCTTCTGAGGCTCAGCTCCAGGATAGACCCTGTTTCAGGCCAAACTCCTGACCACTCCTTGCCCCACTCAGCTCCCTCCAGACAGGGGATTAGAGGCAGTTTGCTAGGATTCCCTTTGGGTGTTCGAGGCTGATATTATCTAAACTCAGCTGCAGCATGTGACCAGAGGCCAGTTGAGTGCCTTGGAGACCACATCTCCCAGAATACTCTAGGAGCACCAGAGACTACAATTCCCAGAATTCCCTCTTGCCAGCAGCCCACACAACTCCCAGCATGCAATGCCCTGGTGAACTACAAAGACTATGGCTGCTCTGGGTCTGGTTCCCTTCACTTCTGGCGTCCCAGAGCGACAGCACCACCGTTCTAAGTTCGGCAGCTCTGTGTTGCAACCCAGGGGTCAAGGCTGGTGCTTGAGGATGAAATTTTGTTTGGCTGACTTAGGTGGTGGAGCCCCGTGAAGGGTCCACCTTGACCAGTGAGCTATACCTAACCTATATTCCTCCCGCTCTGTAGCTGAATCCATCCAGTTAACTAGCTAAATACCTGGGCCTTTCAGAAGTTGCTTCCCTATTTGGCCAATGGGTCCAAACCCACCAGCCTGCTGCAGTTGGAGGTAATATGTGTGGGTCTGCCTACACTGAGGCCAGAGGGCAATAAATGTTTCTCCTCAGAACTCCTCTCCTTCCCTTCTTGTGAATACACACATGGTGTCTTTGATCAAAGTTGCTACAGATTGTTACTTAATGGGCAGATGATTAGGACTGATGCCCAAGGTGAAGGTCATTGCTAGCACATATGCCCACTCACTTATTCATTGCAACACATGAAGCCCAGAGACCAGTGGCCATAAAGCTTGTCCTAGGATAATTGTCCCCTCTTCCCCAGGTCCATGCTGGGCAGTAGGGACAGCCTGAACCCCAGGGGCATGGATGGTGGATCACCTTAACCCTAACAGAGTACCTGGCACATGCTAGGTTCTTAATAAGCTAAATAAATGTCTGAGATTCTTCAAGAGAGAATCTAGAAGAGATGAGAAGGTCTCTCCCTAGTAGCTTGGGACTTTAAAGGGATCCCCTCCACATAGTCAACATGGCATCAGATGGCCTTGGTCTGCTGACCCAATGTTCCCCTTCCCTCTGCTTCAGCAATGGCTGTGAATTGTGTGTGGCATTGGCCTGGCGACATTATGCAGGGGGCTTCATGGTGAGCTCATCTCTTCTAAAAACCCAAACCCAGCTCCTTGGTGCCATGCTGCAGGCTGGCGACCCTAGGGCAGACCCCAGAAATTCCAGCGGGCCCTCTTCAGGGCTTCGGATGGTTTGAATCCCACCTCCTATCCCCCTCTCTTCAGAACAGTTTCCCCGCACCCACACCCAAGCTGCTGATTGACCAGTCACGGAGGAATTACATCATGAATTATGTTTTGCACAGGCCTGCCCCCCCATCATTGGTGGTGACCAAGGCCGGGTCACCGGCGGAACGAAGCACATCTCTTCCCACCTCACTTCTCCCCTGATTGAAAACAATTCAGAAATCACTGAACAGTTTGGCATGGGGACAATTTCTGGTGCAAAGAGAGAGGTGGCAGAGTTGCCCTTGGTGGCGAGGGAGGGACTGATCGGTGGGCTGCGCCAGGGCGAGGCCGGGGGGGCCTTACGTGTCGTAGAGCACAATGGTGCGGGAGCCATTGGAGTTGTTGACGATGCAGCAAGAGCACGGGGTTTCCCCTCCGCTCTGCCAGGCCACCTGAGACACATCCACGCCCCGCTGCCTGAAGTCAGCCACCAGGAAGCTTGGGGTGGAGCCCGAGCCAAGGGAAGGGCAAGGAGACACCGATTAGAGCCTACAAGTGGTCTGGGTCTCCCACAGGGATGAGGAGGGATGCTGGAGCAGGTGCGCCTGTCCGAGAAGAAGGGTCCTGTTCTGGGAGCTCAGTGATGGCGGCGGCGGCGGTCGGCAAGGTGCAGACAGGCGTACAAACCTGTGGGCATGGAGGATGGTGCGGCTACCACTGGCCTCGTTGACAATGACCGTGGAGATGGGGACAGAGCCCGTGGTCTGAAAGACTGTGTAGCGTAGGTCCAC
The DNA here is from genome assembly GCF_006229205.1 of Suricata suricatta. Classification (NCBI taxonomy): domain Eukaryota; kingdom Metazoa; phylum Chordata; class Mammalia; order Carnivora; family Herpestidae; genus Suricata; species Suricata suricatta. Next base: position 144,530,779 of record NC_043703.1, read on the forward strand.
AGAATATCGGCGGAGGTCATCCAGGACAAAACTGCCGAGACGGAGTAACCCAGGGGAGGTGTAGTTCGACAGGGGTCTGGGGACTGGAGGGAGGAGGCAGGGACCCTGGCTGCAAGCAGAGGGGCCTGGGAGGGAGCCAGGAATCACCACGCGGTTAGAGGCTGTGCAAGGGGGCAGGAGAGGCAGGGGTGCAGAGCCTGGAACTCGGTGAGAAAAACACTAAGGGGCATTCTTTTAGGTCCTGGCTGAGGCATAAACTCCAACCCCACCCCTGTCCTTCAGTCTCACTCAAACCAGAAAGGGTGTGCTTCATAAAACCAGATGGGGTAGCTCTGGGGCCTGGAGCACGTGGCCTGTCTGACCAAAGCAGGTGAGGGCACTGTGGTCTGTTTCATGCCAAGCCTTGGCAGAATTAATTATTACCAAGGTGGTACTTTGCTCCCCAGCTTCCCTCTACACACAGCCTCACGGTACTCTTGTCTCTGGAGTCCCTTGCAGTGCTACTGGCATTCCACCCACTCCACAGCTGCCTCCCTGATGCCCAGCCAGGAGGTGGCGCTGCCTCGATGAGGCCGCTCACCGCCCTCACCTCTCTCTGCAAGGGGAACCCCCGCAGGCAGTAAGCTGCTCCCAGGGCCTGATAGTCCCTGACGTGGGCCTGGTCCAGGACTCTTACCCAGAACCCCCTCCAATCAGAGTGAGTGGGAGGCGGACCCTGGGGGAGACTGTGCCAGCCCCACACTTCCTGGCCTCAGTGTCTCTGGAAAGTGTCCTATGACCACTAGTCTGGCCACCATCCTGGCCTTTCTCACTCTGTGAGGACAATACAGATTTGGATGTAGGTATCGAGTTGGGGCATCATCATTCCTCATCTTGCACCTCAAGGATCCTTTAGATAGTAGGATCCTTCCAAAGCATGCAAACTACTGGTTGGTTTTCAAAATGATTTTTTGCACCCTCAGTGCCTGGCACGTGGTAAGTGCTCATTAAATGCTGGCTGAACAAATGGGGAGAATTTGGAGTGGCCTACCTAACAGCATTATAGTTCCATAAAGGCGAGTCTCCTACCCTAAGCTAGACCAACAGGAAGGAAGACAGCCACTGAAGACGGTTGGCAAGTGTCCAGCTACTGGCTCCAGGTCCCTCTGTGCCACCCCACCGGGTAGGCTCTTGCTCACTGAGTTGTTTGATGCCAGTTCACAGAGGAAGGGAGTCTGGTTGCAGCTCAGGGGGCTGGGCTTTGGCAGCAGCCCCCATAAAACCAGGGTTCAAAGGGCTGTGCTTTACGGGCTAGCAGCCTGGCAGCCTGCCCCAGTGCCCACAGTGGGCAAAGTGTGGGCCTCACCTCCTGATAAGAGTTTGCTGAGTTGGCAGTGCCAGGGGTTAAAGGGCTCTTGGATCCCCACAGCAGCCAACATGGAGAAAGAGTACGGGCCACCTACGGGCCACAGCCTCACAGCCAAGGAGCTGGGAGGCCTGGGTCTGGGCCCAGCATTAGCATGTGGCTTCAGGGTGGCCTCGGGCGGGCTGTTCTTGATGCTTCAGTGAGCAGCGGGGACACAGCACTGGCCCTGCCCCCTCAGCTGGAAAAGAAACCATGGACCTGAACCCTAGGACCAGGGATGCTGGACATCCCCGAGGGGAGGTTGGGACAGCATGTCCCTAACTGCCTCGTGCCACAAGTATGACCAGGATTAGGAACTTGAGAAGGACAAAGTCACATCCATTTCAGAGCCTGCTGGAAGCAAGGGAGGAGAAGGTGGGAAGCTGAGCCATTTGGTGTGACCAGGGAGACGGGCTGCGGAAATGAAATCTTTCACGGGAGAGCCTTAGCACCTGAGTAGCAGGGACCTGCACTGGGGAGGGTCGAGGACGCTGGCGCCCATTCTTGTCCCTCCCACCCCTTTCTGGTGGCCATAAGCCGTTTCTTACAGGCTCCCAACCCCCCCCCCCCACCCAGGGTTAAGACTTCCTTCTACAGGGCAGGCCACCCGCTCCTTCCTCCACTCACTCGGCAACGTGGCCCGGGGCCAGCGAGCCCATGAAAGCGCAGGGGGCTCCGAGCAGGGAGAGGACGGTGCAGGAGTTGGATGCATTGCCTCCACGCTGCCATCTCTGGGACAAGCACCTGCAAATCACACAGGGGGTCCCAAAGCTCCATCAGGCTGCTGCCAGGATAAGCAAGGCCGAACGCGGTGCCCGGGGCAGGGCATCTTGACTGGCCTTTCCATTTTCTCTCACTCAGATCGGTCACAGAGGACGGCTCCACTAACGGGGGTGACCTCCCCCTCAGTTACAATGGCCCACCTCTCCCAGGGCAGAGCTGCTGGACCTTCAGCCTCCACCTTGATGGCTGGGTAACTCAAGAACCTCTTCCCAAAAATGTCAATCTGTTACCTGCTCCTGTCCTTGGGGACCCCCCTTTCAGTAATAACTCGGGTCAAAATAAGTAAGACAGGGAGTGGATGTGTACACTGCAATCAATTTAAGAAGTCTGTGGTGGGGGAAGCTAACTTTTACACTGTCAATGGTTAATGGGCACCTGGGTGGTTCAGTCGGGTAAAAGTCTGCCCCTTGGTTTTGGCTCAGGTCACAATCTTGTGGTTTCATGAGTTCAAGCCCTGTGTCGGGCTCTGCGCTGGCAATACTGAGCCTGCTTCGGATTCTCTCTCTCTTTCTCTCTGCCCCTCCCCCATCTGCACTGCCTCTGTCTCTCTCAAAATAAATAAAGTTGGGGAAAAAATTTTTTACAGCTTAAAAAAAAGCAGTTTCAAAAGTTAAAAAGATTACTGGATGAAGACCAGTTTTTCTCTATTTTTTGTTTCCCGTTTTTTTCAGTTTTATTGAAATATAATTCACATATAACATCCTGTAAGTTTAAGGTACACAATGTGGTGATTTGATATACGCCTGTATTGCAAAATGATTGCCACAAGAGGCTTTGTTAACACAACATCCGTCGTAATGATCTTTTTTCCTTTCCTCTTTCTCTATCTTTGCTGGAAACCCACCTCAAGGTTTGCTCTGAGGAAACTAACTGGAGAAACATATGAAGGACTTCATTGTTCTCAACAATAAAAACAACTACCTACACATCAAAGCCCTGTGATGTTTCTCATTCTGTTCTAATAATACTGTGAGGTAAACAGTGCCGACTGTTATTTCTATTCTTCCAGTTCCCAGAAGAATAACTGTGGCCTCTTACAATAAGAAGAACTATTGATTAAGAGAAATAAATGAAGCAGAATTTTTAGGCTAAGGTATGTTGGCACACAAAACTTAACCCTGTAGTTCTCGTCAGCCTTGGGAAAAGGGTCCATGATCTCAATGGAAAGGATGCTAACTGGGGTGCCTGGGTGGCTCAGTTGGTTGAGTGTCTGACTTCAGCTCAGGTCATAATCTCACGGTCCATGGGTTCGAGCCCCACGTCGGGCTCTATGCTGACAGCTCAGAGCCTGGAGCCTGCTTTGGATTTTGTGTGTGTGTGTGTGTGTGTGTGTGTGTGTGTGTGTGTGTTTCTCGCTCCCTCCCCGGCTCGTTCTCTGTCTCTCTGTCTCTCTCTCTCTCTCTCTCTCTCTCTCTCAAAAATAAACATTAAAAAAAGAAAAAAGAAAGGAAGTAATTTGTTAAAGGTCAAACATTATTTAAGCTATGAGCTTTAGAGAAATTTTCATGCAGATGAGAAAGGGGGAGCCTAGTGGGATCTGACTTGCTCAGGATGGATCACACCAATAGTTCATGACCAAGCTGCTATCAGAACCCAGGCTTTCTGACTCCCCAAACCACTGCAACGTGCTCTGTATTTTTGAATGGAAAGTCATCAGGCCCTGGCTTGGATGAGGTTTCGGAGAAAGGTTATACACTTTTGCTTTCTGGAAATCCTTCAAAGTCACACTGATACCGAACTTCCTGTGCAGAAAAGCTCTGCTGAGCGTGAGGATGCTTTCTGGAAGGTTCTTCTTGGCCTGGACTCTGAGAGCCACGGCCATACCTCAGGGGTCTAGCTGAGAGTCCCAGCTGCCTGTGGAGTGCAGAGCGGGGGACAGGTGGGGCTTTGGTGCCGGGTAAGGACTGGGTCCCCGCTTGGGCTTGCCCATCTGGGAGGCACAACGGAATCCAGAAGGTGGGTCGGGTGGGCTAGGCACACGACAGACAGAGGCCCTACGGACAACCACACTGCACATGACACATTCAGGCCCTATGGACCACCGCACTGCTCTATGGAGCAGAGCTTCAGGTCTGGGGGAAAGGGGAGCACACCCTGAGAGCAGAGGGCATGGGGAACATGGGAAGGGTCTCTTTAGAGAGGCGCCGTCCTTTGTGCCAACCTTCAGAATGAGCCCGTCCTGGTGGGAGCTAGATCTCCTTATCCTAACCTCTCCCATAAGTAAGCTCAGACGGAATGGGCGTGCAGCTCTTGGAAGCAAGCACTCTGTGTCCAGTCCTGGGAGCACCTGCAGCCCTGGGATCCACACTGTCCTCTTGAGAGGAGGCCTAACTCCTAACTGTGCACTGCATCCCGGGGCCAGCTCGACCTGGTAGGTGGGCTAGGTCCGTGGAGCAGCATACCCTTAGGCCCCTCCCCCACTGGCCCTGCACCCCTGGCAAGGGCTCTAACCTCCGGCAAACAAAGCAGCCAAAGCAAAGGGTCAACTCCATGAGATGGGCAGAGGGAGCACAGCAGACAACGGAGGACTGGAGCACTAGATTCGCAGGCATTGCAATTACTGCTCTTGCGGTTGGTATTTAATTTTTCCACATACTTAGCTGCTTCATCATCTATAAAGAGCGGATCTGACTGGCTCTTCCATACTTCCCATGGGCTGCCGTAAGGAACTTACGTCATAACGCATGTGACAGGGCTAGGTGGACCCAAAGATTCCGCCCCGCAGAAATGCCCTCTTGGGATTACAGTGGGCATTAACGATGATTAATGGTGAGGTTCTTATCAACTTCTACCAGACAACCAGAAGGATGTCATTCACTGATTTTGTAAAACGCACGTCTGGTTAAATTCCTTTTGGAATTTAGCCCCAGGGAAACAGTGGCGGCTGGTGAACCAGCTCGACCCACGACCTGCAGCGTTTCCAAATACACCTCCGGGACCAGCAAGCGCTTGAAGCTATAGTGAAGCTCAAATACCATGGTTTTAAATGTTCCTGCAGTCTAACTGCACATACTTAAATGTAAGCTACCTCACAATTTCTTTAAGAAATAGATGTGATATATGTGGCAGATAAATTGGAAGTAAGCGCTGGTGAGAGCCAAGCGCATCGGTCTTTTCATTTTTTAAAGAAGTTGGTCCTGTACCTTGCTAGTTATGTGCCCTTGGTTAAATCACTTCATCTACTTGCTTATGGGTAAAACGTGAATAATGACTCCTGGAAGCGGAATTGGAGAACACAATGCTACCCAAAGCCTGAGCCTTATTGCTAACGGCCTCAGTTCTTTCCCCAGGTCCTGAGGGGCGGTGGGCACGGGACACCAGCTCCTGAGGCGGGACCCACACTGGGGGACCCCTGGCCCCGCAGACCTGGGGTCTGGGCTGCCAGGCTCAAATGCAGGGCTGCAGCGGCCCCTGGGGCCTCAGAGGGGCCCGGGAGCCCCTACCTGCTGTCCGTGTCCTCCTCCGGGTACTTGTCCACCACATTGATGATATCCAGCACCACTAACCCCACGCACAGGATCTGCTTGTCTTCCATGAGGCGGCTCCCAGAGCTTTCTGCCCGCCTGGCTGACGGGGTTCCTCCTGGGCTCTGCCTTTTATCCCAGGGGATTGGGTCCCCGTTCCTGGGGCGGGCTTGACTCCTCCTCTGCGTCCTGAGCTCCTCCCCGCAGAGAGCCTTCTGCAGCCTCGAGGGAACCAAGCAGGGCCCTTGCTCCCCACGCCCACCGAGTCAAGCGGGCCTGGGAGCGAAGACCCTCGAAGCCTTGGCCCCCGGGCTCCCCTTAGCAGGTGGCGTGGCCCAGAAGATGGCAACGCTTCCCCAGTTCTTGGCCTCGTTTCTTCACTTGCCAGACAGACTTGGAACTAAATCAAACCTCTCTAGATTGCAGCTAGACAATCTCCTGAATGCAAAAAAAAAAAAAAAAATAGTGCAGTAGAAAGGCGCCCCTTACCCCGCTGTCTCCTGCACCTGCGGCTCCCACTCCACACCCGGGACTGCGGTGGTGCCGGGCCTCGCAGCTGCGGCCTGGCCCCCTCAGCCCCAGCCTTCCCTCGCGCCGCCGCTGCTGTTCCGCCCCGTCCCCGAGCTCCAGCCAATCACAGCGCGAGGCCCCGCCTCCGCCGCGGAGCATCGGGGGCGGCTAGGGAGGAGCGGCAGTCACGTGACGGGAGCCGGCTCCCAGAGACCCCTGGCGGACACCTGCGGAACGGGCGTTCCGGGAAGGAGTGCCTGACTGGGGCCGCCGGCGCTTGGACAGCAAGAGCGCGCAGAGCCACCGAGCCGGGAGGAGGGGCGACCAGAGCCCGGAACCTAGGCCTTCACCTCCCTTCCCCCGTCCCCTGTGTACTTCTCTCTACCCTTAAATACATACTGGAGCAGACGGTTTGTTTTGTTTTGTTTTGTTTTTTAGAAAAACCAAGTGTCTTTATTCCTGAATAGTTTCGTATGGCGGTGGGGGCCGGAGCCCCCCGGCAGAGCCCTGCATCGGCCTAGAGGCCAGCTGGAGGAGCAAAGGGTGCGAGGATCGGCCCCTCCTCAGTCTGCGCCCTGCAGGGGACGGTGAGCAGAACAAAAGTCTGGACGAAGGGAAGCCAGAGTCCCCCCACGCGGCGTGCTCAGGTCATCCCCCCCATGTGGCGCCCTCAGGCCGTGGCGGAGAGATTGGTCTAGGTGCCTGTGCCACAGAGGGGACAGGGACGGCGGCTCGCCTGGGGCTGGGGGGCCAGGACGGAGCCCCACCCCAGGCGGGAAGCCCAGGGAACTCTGCCGCCCCAGCTGGCTCTTTGGCCGGTGGTGTAGATACTTCGGGCCGGTCGGGCCCGGCCCCGCTGGCTACACCTGTCCCAGCTCCAGGTCCTCGTAGAGCAGGGCTCCGCTGAAGATGGTGAGCGGCTCCTCGGAGTGCGCCAGCTGCCCCATGACCAGGTCGATGCAGACCGTGTCTCCAGCCTGCAGCGGCAGGATGAGGCTGAAAACGCCCAGGGCGCCGGGGCTGGGCTGGCTCTCAGCTACCGGCTTATTCTCCAGGCCTTCAGGCTCGTAGCCACCCGAGTCTATACGCGCCACGCCCAGGTTGGATCGGGAGAGCACGGCCTCCACTTTCTCATGCCGGTGCCCAGTCAGCACCGCGCTCAGCAAGTAGCGCCCGGCCAGTGGTGCCGTGAACACGCCTGGAAACAGGGACGGCAGTCAGGAGAGGGGGCAGGTGGCAGGGGCAGGGAGGGGTCAGGGAGGCCCCCCCTCCCACCGGAACTCCTAGACTAAGGAGGAACCTGCTGGGTCTTTCCACCTGTCTTCCACTAGAATGTAAGTTCCAGCAGGGCAGGGCATTTGGGGTTTTGTTCTTTACTGCATCCCCAGCACATTATAGCATCCCCAGGTCCCCAGTAAAAAGCTAGAGAACGGAAGCACTCTTCCCCTCCCCAGCTCACCCCTTGGCCCAAGCTGTGGGGAGAATGAATAAATGAAGGAAGTAAGAGGCCTCCCCAAACCAGAGCCAGAGAAGATTCCCCTTGTCTGAGGGGGCAAGAGAACATATCACTGCACAGAACTTTCTGGTCTCCCCCATTGCCCAGCCAGCCTGCTTCCAGGCTTACCAGTCTCTGGATCGTAGTAGCCCCCATCATTGAGCAGGACTCTGTCGAAGGGCACTGTGCCTGGTTCAGACCGGGGCAAACTCAGGGCAGCTGAAAAGGCCACCCGGGGCACAGGGACTGCTGGGGCCCCCTCCACTCCTGGGTAGGGATAAAGGGGGGTGTCAGAGTGGATGCTCAGTGCAGAGCTGCCTGGGCCCCCTTCCCCTCCTGGATCTCTACCCTCCAGAGCTGCTTGAGGCCTTCCATCCTCCAACCCCTAGTTCAGCTCCCCTCCCCCCAGCACCAGATGAGAGGAACTTACCCTGCTCTCCTTGGGGACCTGTGGGAAGAGGAGAAGGAGCAATGAGAAGCGGACAGCTCGCACTAAGTCACTCAGCAAACATCTGCTGAGTGTCTCCTCTGTGCTAGGTGTCACACAGACTCCAAAGCAGGAGTAGGGGTATCAAGAAAAGCAGGAATAAGGTCCATTCAGTACAACTAGCCCCAGCCTTTCACACCCTACATAGCCCCTCAGCCTTAGTCTTCAATACAGCAGTGAGGCCACCATAGCCAACTAACCCATACAGTGACTGTCCCAGTTCCTAGTCACCACTGTCAGCCATATAGGACCCCCCATTCCTTGCCCCTTTCCTCCCTGCTCTGTCAAATTCAGAACAGAATGTCAAGCCTAGGGCAGCTAGAGGAGTGCAGCAGTTCTGGCTGCAGTAGGCATCTCAGCCCACCTACCTGGTGGCCCAATGGGCCCCTTTTGTCCATCCTTGCCTGGAGGTCCTGGAGGTCCAGCAGGGCCTGGGGGCCCTTGTATCCCAGGAGGCCCTGGGGGCCCGGCCTCACCTGCAGGCCCTACAGTGACAAAATCAAGTTGAAGGAAAGCCACAAAAGGAGTTTCCAAAGGACAAGGAAGGTCATGGCTCCACGGACAGGTTGGTGGGGCACCTTGCTGCCCGTGCTGGATACCTGGCTGCCAGCGCAGCACCCCACCCCTACCGGCAGGCCTGCCTGTGCTGCCAGGGGAGAGTGGGAGGCCGGGAGCCTGGGTCACCTCTTGTGGACAAACCAACCCCGGGGACAGTGATGGGTCTGCAATTCATGCTGGGCAGAACAAGGAGAAAGTAGATGAAGTTAAGGCTAGATGTTGAGGGGTAGGGGATGGAGAAAGGAAGGATTTGAAAGGGGACCCACCCTACCTCCCACCTCATGCCTTCTCTGGCTCCCTCACCAGTGAGGTCCTTCAGACTGAGCTGGTGAAGCCGGTCCTCCAGGAGAAGCAGGGAGCTGTTAAGGGTGCCCAGTCGCCTGCCCAGGCCCGCCTGCCCCCCAAGCAGCTTCTCCAGCAAGGCTGCCTGCGTCTGGGTGGTGCCGTTGGTTTCTCGTAGCCCAGCCCAGAGCCCAGCCACGTGTCGGGAGAGGCCCTCACGCAGGCCCTGCAGTCCCCCAGCCACGGTGTCCAGCCGCTCACAGACTCCTTCAAGACGGCCCAATCGACCCTCTAGGCTGGGGCACTGGCCAGCCTGTGCCTGTCCCTCTTCCAGGCCTCGGAAGCGCTCCTCACTCTCCGTAGCATGCTCTGTAGCCTCCTGCTGCAGCCTGTTAATCTCGGAGATGATACGGTCCTTGGTGGCCCCCAGGTCAGCCAGATCGGCACCCTGCCCTTCCACGGTGGTCTGGAGCTCGTGCAGCGAGTCATTGAGAGAGCTGAAGGTGAGAATAACCTCAGAGAGCTCTCCTTGCAGGGCCTGTAGGGCTGAGCCCGAGCTCCCCCCAAACACACTGAAGCCATCCAGAGGCCCCCGGCTTGGTCCCCCAACACCGGGACCGGCCCCAGGGCCCCGCGGGGGTAGCAGGGGGCAGGAGCAGCGCTCCACACCGTCCCGAAGGCGGCCCAGCTCCTCTTGGACACCACCACAGGCCCCACAGCCCTCATCCCCACGGGCCTGGAGGAGGCTCTCCAGTTGGCCCAGCCGGGCCGCCGTGAGGTTCAGCTGTAGCGCAAACTCCGCAGTTGTGTCGTCCAGTGCGTCAACACGCCCCTGGAGCTGGCCCACGACCTCTTGCAGCTCCTCCAGTGCGGCCTGCCGGGTCTCCCCAGCTGCTCCCACCTCGCGCAGGCCTGAGCCCACCAGGCGCAGCTGCCCCTCGCTGTCTAGCACCCTGCGCTCCAAGGCACTGAGGATCTCGCTGGCCTGGGAGTCCTGCTCCCCCGGGGTCCCAGAGCAGAGCTGCCCACATGCCTGCATGGCCCCTGCCACCTGTTCTTCCAGCAGATTCAGCCGCCCACCCAGTTCCCCGCTCACGTTGGCCAGCAGTCCCTCCAGCTTCTCTAGGCGGCCCCGGGTGGCAGGCAGCCAGTGGCCCAGGCCCCCAGGGCGTCCGGGCCAGCCCTCAGCCTGTTCCTCTGAGGGACCCAGAGTGGAGTTGAACTGGTCCTCCAGGCGCGAGAGGCGGGATGCTAAGCTGGTGTAGCCCGGGGGGTGGCCCCCCTGCCCAGCCGCTCCTCCCAGCTCTGTGCCTCGCCGCCCGCTCAGCACTGTCACTGAGCCAGCCACAACATCTAGCCTCCGCTCGAGCTCTCCCAGCCGCCGGCCCAGCTCCGGAGGGCAGCACTCCTGCAGGGGCCTGCGGCCCGCGGCCTGCCCAGGGAGCTGCCGCTGCCGCTCCTCCACGGAGGCCAGTAGCTTCTCCAGCGCTCGCAGCCGCTCCCGGTCCTCCTGCCGCTGCCGGCGGAAGTCATCCAGCCCCGCCAGGCACACGGAGCAGGACTCCTGCAGCCGCCGCTCCAGCTCCCGCAGCAGCTCCTCACTATGGCCAGGCGGGGCTGCGGCTGGGGCCAGGGCCCGGCCGCCACTGCCCCCGCCGCTGTGGTGGTGGTTGAGATGGCCCAGCTCCTGGTCATGGGTGGACACGCGGTTGTCCAGGAGCTGCAGCTGCTGCTGGATCTCAGTGAGGGTCTCGTGCACGCCGGGGCGGGCTGCTGCGTCCGCTGGCTGCTGCCTGCCATTAAAGGCCGTCTCCACGGCCCTCTGGACGTCTTCCGCCAGGCGTCCGCTCAGTCCCTGCAGGACACCCCGGAGGCCCTGCAGCTCTTTTGTCAGGCTCTGCACCTGCTCCTCCAGCTGCTGCACCTTCTCAGACTCCCCAGGACCTGGCAGAGAGGTGAAGGCATAAGGCAGTGGGGCCAGGCCCTGGAGCTCAGGGCCTCCCTCTGAGGCCCTGCCCTCCCTGACTCCAGCTGGAGCTCCTGGCTGAGTCAGCCACTCCTTAGCTGGGTAATTGGGGCAAGAAAAGATGGAAAGAACCTCCATTTACTGAATGCCTCTAGGCCCAATCTGCTGGACAGATAACCACGGCTTTTACAGTTCTGTAGACTGGGAGACTGAGGACCAGGGGACATTAAGGAACTGGGCCATGGATTACACATTTAGTAAGTGACAGAGCCAAGTTTCAAACCCAGCACATTCATCTGACCACCAAGTCTATTGTCCAGAGTTTCTCCCAGAAATTGTTTCTTCATCTGTGAAATGGGAATATGGGGAAGCACTATGGACCCCGTAACAGTGACTATTCCTGGGCAGCAGGCACCTGTCTGTAACACCACAGGGACAGGCGAGGTTTTGCGGGAGGCCTGCGGGGGCTCTAGCTGCATGGTGGGAGAGGTGGCCAGAAGTTCCTGTTTCCATCATCACAGCATGACTGTCTCCCTGGCAGGCAAATGGGGCACGTCCGTCCGTGTGCCCGGTGCACACACAACAGGAAAGCAAGGTGGGGACTGCTGCATTCTGGGACCTGCAGTCTCCAGAGGCCACCAGGGGACCTGGGACCTGTAGGCGGGTGCAGTGCATGCTAGGACTTGTAGTCTATCCCCATGGTGAACAAGCTTCACCAAGGAATTCCCCCTTCCTTCCGAAGTGGTTCGCAACTAGGAAGTGTTTCGGCCACATGTGGGCGTGCGTGAGCACCTCTCTTTCTCAGCCTTTTTAAAAAAAATCACTCAGTCTCTCAATCTGCTTCTATCACACACACACGTACACACACGTACACACACGTACACACACACAGTGCATGGGCTGCATGGGCAGGCAGAGAATCTCAGGGATCTCACTTACTCCCTTCTATCCCCTTTGGACTTGGAGCACAGGGTTTTCCCCTCAACAGCCTGGCCCCACGTTTTCCAGCCGGTACCAGCTCCCACTTCTCCCCGCAGCGGCTGCCACACTTACCTTCCCCACCTAGTCCACTCAGGTGGCTTCCTGCACTGGAGCCGGACAGGTTGGGGCGGGCAGGCCGGGGCCGAGGACGTGGTGTGGCAGGTGCAGGACCCAGCGCTGGGGCTGGACCCTCCGCACAGTCATCGCCCCCATACCCCTGACAGCACCTCCACTCCATATCTGTCACTGTCTTGTAGGCCACTCGGTAGCGAGGACGGAGGAAGCTGCGGTACCTGTGAGAGGCAGAGGGAGGCCTCTTGACTCCTCCCTGTCCTGTCAGTGACCCTGGAACCTGACCTCAGAGATGGGCAGCTGCTGGTGGTGGGCAAGGCCTGTGCCTCAGGCTGGGTCCCCCTTACTGTCCAGCATGTGTCTGTGCTCAGTTGACAGCTGTCAGCTTGCTGGCAAGGAGCCAAATCCCTGTTCTTCCTCCCCTTGTCCTATGCTGGAACCTTAAACTCCTCAACCGGAGCCTGACTTAGCCCAGAGAAGGCATCTGGGGGTTGGCAGGGTGGTCTAGGTAACTTTGCCCTCAGTATCCACCCCCAACTGTTGCCTCTGCATCTTCTCAAATGGTTCTGACTGAAGCCCCTGGTCCTGTCCCTTGCTACCTGCTTTGCACAAATTCCCTGAGTTGGCTGTCCTCCTTCTGCCGCAGCCCAGCCCCCACCAAGTACCCACCCCCCAGCACGGGGGCTCACATGATGCTGCGGGGACACTGGGGCTGGCCCCAGCCACAGGGCTGGTAGTCGGGCTTGATGAAGGTCTCCACTCCATCCTCAAGGACACAGCTCACTGTCCGGGTCACCACATAGGCACACCAGTTCCTGTAGGCAGAACCCCACCTGGGCCCAAGGGCCAGAGACACAAGCCCCCAAGGAGGGCCCAGGGACTACCAGAGGGGCTGAGGGAGGATCAAAGGATGAAGGGCCCCTGGGGACCAGTGGGAGCCAGGCCTTTGGCAGGGGCAGCTCCCCCCACGCTTTCCTGTGCTACAGTAGGAGTCGGTAAGGACTTTTCAAGACAGCAAAAGGAGGCACAGGATGGAAAACCACAACTACAAGACGTGGATCCTCGTGGCTGGGGAGTCCTGGGGAGCCTCTGAATTCACACATTCATTCATGTTCCTTTCTGTCTCATATCCCCAGCCCAGCATGGCCTATATGAGCCAGCTGGCTGGGTCCCTCTGCTGCTCCCCTGGAAGCCGGCTTCCACCCCCCAAGAGAAGAGGACAGGGCAGGCAGGGGGCCAGCTCAGGGTTCCGTAGAGAATAAGCCATTGCTGAACGCTGCCCCTCTCAGGGCTTGCCCTTCTACACTTTTGGTCCCATTCATGCTGGCCTTTGATCTGTGTCCGGCTGGAGAGCCCAAAGGGACAGAGCAGAGGCAGTGTCAGAAAGAATCACAGATTACTGGAGGGGCCGAGGAAGCCCTGGGAAGGGATCTAGGTCTGCCAGAGGATACCAGGCTGGGACGCAGCGGGCAGCCTGTGGGAAGGCAGGGCCCATGCCCCTCAGGAAAGTTTTCCGGGGCACCTAACTGCAGGTCCCCCTGAGGTTAGAGAGGGACCTATCTATTTAAGGGTCTCTGGAAATGCCCCATGGGAAGGTGGGCTTGTGCAGAGTCACCTGATGAATGGGATTCCTCTCCCCCTCTCCCCCTGCACTAGGGCATATGACCCCCCGGAGAGGGTAGCCACCGAGGCGAGGGCCAACCCTCCTGATACCAATCTCCTGACCCACCCTCCCACCCAGCTCCAGCCACGAGCTGGGACCCAGACTCTTACCTGTGGCGGCTGGCAGGCCGGGGGGCGCTCTGGGCCTGCGGCTCCCCAGGGCTGAGGGCCCCGGCGCCCCCTGTGTAGAGGCTATATCCACGAGGAGGGTAGCTGGCTGCCCCCACGGTTGTGGTCAGCAGGCAGCAGAGATAGCAGCTCCAGAGGGTGCTGGGGGCCATGGTGGGGGCACTCCGCAGGGGCCCTCAGAGGCACATCCCGGCCCGACCACTGGCGCCTCTGTCTGGAGCCGGGATGCCTCTGCTCCGGGGACAGCGCCCCGGCCGGGTTCTGTCCCCAGCTTCCTGCCGGCAGCCCCCAGCCACACGCCTCCTCCTTGGCCGCCTGGCCTGACCCCTCTCCCCCTCCTCTTTCCTCCTCAGGCTCCTGTCTGTCCCTCCCTTGGTTCCTTCCGCTCTCCTCTTCTCCACTTCTGAGGGGAGTTTGTTCTCTGTGCCCCCTGGCCCCCTGTGCCTGGTCCCTGCCCCTCTCAGATGCTGCTTCCTGGGCCCCCTCACCCCAGCTGGCCCTCCTCTGGTCTCCCTATCTGTTTTCCCCAATGACCGGATCCTGGGGGTGACAGGGCTTTGCCCCTGTGGCTGTTCAGAGGCGCAAGAGTGGCTGTGGGGCGGGCCCTGGCCTCCAGCCTCCCTCCCTTGCTCACTCCCTTCCCCCCCTGTCTGGCTGGCGGTCCAGCCTCCCTCTTCCTCCCCCACCTCTCCAACCATCGTACGCCACATCTGCTTCTTGTTAACTCCGGGAAAGAGAGGGGAAAAAAAAGGAAAAACAGAGAAATGTGGAGTTGCCGCCAGGCTTGGGGCCAGCCTCTCAGACGGGCCACATGGAGTGGAGCCGGGGCCAGAGCTGGGGAGGAGGCCCCCGGCTGGTCGGCTGGTCGCTGAGCAGGGGAAGGGAGCTGCAGCCACAGCACCCCTGGGCTAAGGCAAGCCTCCCCTGGGACAGAAGACCCTAGAGAGGAGGGGAGAGGTGAGGGGAGCACTGTGAAAGGGAGAATGAACTTGTAGGGCTCAGCAGGGCATCACTCAAACATCTTGTCCAGCTGCCTCCTTTTACAGATGTGAACAATGAGGACCAGAGTGGGAAAGTAATGTGTCCGAAGTAACACAGCACGTCTAGAGCAGGGCTGTGCTTAGAATTTAGGTACTTAGGTCAGTGACTTGGGAGGAAGAAATCGGATAGGTGAGAGGGCTACTGGGCCAGGGAGGAGATGGAAAAGGTTACCACTGAGGCAGGCAGGAAATTCAGAGAAGCCAGAGGAGGAAGAAAGGAATCCAGAAAGGAGGGCACAGCCTTCTGTCAAGCATGGAGAGGGCATGAGCAGGAGGAGACTTATTCTCAAAAAACCAAATGAATATGGATCCCAGGCCTTTTTTGGTAAAGGCCAGGCCATAAGTGGGGGAGGGGAAGGAAGGAGGCCAACTGGGCAGTATCTGAATCTGTAGAACCCAAAGGAAGTCACTCCCCAGCCCAGAGGCAAGCCTGATAGTCTTTGTAGCGGGCAAGGAACGCAGTCACACTCGACAGGCTGACCGGAAAGCTCCTCTTGAGATGGCCAAATCTCTCAGCTGGCCCCCCCCTTCGCCATCTGGCTTCAGCACTGTGCTCTGGACCAGGTGTCCCTGTGTGGTAGGGCACTTGCTTGCAAGAGCGAAGGGGAGGCACCAGACCGAAGGGAGATGACAGGAGTGCCGTGTGCAGCATGGGCGGTGGTGCCCAGGTAGCAGAGGCGTGTGTAAGACTCGGTAGGAGGAACTGGGGCCGCTGGGGAATGGGACACAGACACCGAAACAGAGAACCAGCACAAAGCAGGATAGACAGTGTGCCAAGGGAGCTAGACAAATGGATGATGTGTTCTGGGTAAGAGGAGGGGAAACACAGCTGGATGCTCGGGGGAGTCAGAGTAGAGCCCTTGGAAGACAGAGAGCCTGAGCAGTGTTGGGGGTGGGGGTAGGGAAGAACAGAGACAGGGGGAGGGGAGAGATTTCAGGTTGGGGAAAGAGGGTTGCCTCCCGGTTTCTCATTGCTCAGTGTGGCAGTAACAACAGTACCCTCCTTCCTAGGTTTGTGAGGATGAAGTTAATACACGTAAAGCATTCAGAAAAGTGCCTGGCACAGGGTTCATGCCCAGTAAGTGTTAGCTTTTATTTGTGTCAGGAGGAAGTGGGGCAGAAAGTCAGAGAGGCCGATTGTGGGAAATTTGGGGAGAGGCCCAGATGACTGGTTAGGAGCTTGGATTACAAGTGTTTGAGTAGGAGCTCAATATCTATGCAGAAGGAAGGCATGGGGAGCAAGAGCAAGGGGCAGGGGGTCAGGCACAAGGACACTGGTTCCAGCTCCTCCCCTAAGGAGTGTTATCCCTTTGAGTAAATCCCAAGGCTCTGCTGGAGGTCTGTTGGCTACTGTCTATGGGAAGAGAAGACTGTGATTGAGAGGTGACTGCCTGGGGAATGAGGGACCACGGTAAGGGAGATATCAGAGGAGATTCCGGGGTTTGAGCCAGGATGGGTAAGTTGAGAAGAGGAACAGGTTTGGAAGAAGATGACCTTAGTTTGGACATACTGAGTTTAAGACGAGAATAACATAGTTCAATGGTACTAAATGTCCAGGAGATGGTCAGAGACATGGGTCTTGATCCCAGGAACCATTCACAGGGCAATAGTTGAAAACCATGAGAATGGATGTCACCAAATCTTCTATGTGACTCTGAGTGATCTGCCTCGGAGGTCCTATGGCCCAGAATGTGATCTTGATGGCTGGGAGAAATGTTTGCAAAAAGACAGGATGGTGAAAGTGAATGCTGGGATCCAGAGAAATGGAAATTTGTGGCTACCCCTCAGCACACAGGGGGTGTGGGGGTCAGCACACAGGAGACCTGAAGGCAAGAGTTCGAGGAGATTCTGATTTGAAAGTTGCTGTCAGGGGAAGAAGTTGCGGCATTGTCCCTGGTCTCTGCATCCGTTCTAGGCCCTGGCCCTGGCCCTGGCAGGAAGCCAACCCACTTCAGGTTGCCCTGGCTGCTGCTGGGGTCTTTCTCACTCTGTTCTTGCCACGCTCCCTCCCTTTAGGGGGCCTCTGACAGCCTGGAAAAGTCATCCTAGGCATCTTGTCACTGTTCAGTTGTCATTCATTCCTTTGGTTTAAATGGGTGCCTCCCTTAAACTTAAAAATCTGTTGTATTTTAAGTGTGTCAAGCCAAAAACTGTTGGCTTTGAAATACAATTGCAGTAGGTTGCATTTCATTTAGTCCTGTAATTAGGAGCCAAGACCTAGGGGCTGTCATGGAATGTTTGTGATATCTCAGATACATCGGTGGCTCCGGGCTCACTGGGGAGGCTGGAGGTGTTGAGCAAGCAGGCTGCAGTGGAGACTGTTAGAGAAAATACATCGACGGTGGCAGTGGTCTTGACAAGTAACCACAAATGTCCAAAGAAAGTGCCAAGAGAATTCCGGAGACCAAAAATGTCTGAGTCCTTGGGGGCACTAAGACAAGATCTATTTTATACCCTCTCCAGGATAGGGGATTATCAAGGGTTAGGTGCCAATGGGAAATCCTTGCTTTACTGGACAACTAACTTACTCAGTCACCCATCAGCGGCTGAGTGATGAGCTCATGCGCCAAGGCCAGGACAGCTGGGGGCCCCATATGTAATACACATTTCATGTCTAATGCCCTCTGTCAGAGCACTAAACATTGGGAGGGGAAAAATGGAGAACAGTAAGAGCTGGGCCTTGGGTTATGCAAATCCAGATGGGAATTCAAGTTTTTGGGGGACTCTTGAGCGAAAGGCCACTCCTGCTCAAATGTACACATTTTCCTTTTCCTCCCAACCCTTCCCACAGGGACAATGCTTTAAGAGCCAGCCTTTCTGCATTCAGGGCCCGGGCCCCTTTCCTGGGTGGTGTTGCCTTTTCACTCCTTGGCCTAATCCTTCCCTCATGTCTTCTCCTTGAAAATGTCACACTAATCCCAGAGAGTAAGCTCCACATATGCCCCCCGCCCGCCTCAATCCTCTCTCTCCTCTAATTCCCCCAAGGATGAGGCTTTGCCTGTTTCACTTCCCACATTCATTTTCACCCAAGCTTTCTCAAGCTTTGTTAGTTCTTAGCTGAGTCTAGTTTAGTCCTGGGGATGATTTTTAACTTCAGTCTCCCCAGGCGCTAGGCCAAATGACCCATTCGAGGCTGATAAAGATTTGCTGACCTAGGCACAGGAAGTTCAGAGAGGTGAAGGACATTTCTGGATGGTTCTAAGACAAATCCTTTTCCTCTTGTCCCTGGCCTTCGGATAACCTGTCAAGACCATGTCTGACACACAGTATGGAACAGAGGAAAGTGGATCAGATGACGGTTTCAAACTCTTTGTAGAGTCCTGGTCAAATCAATTACCTCCTGGGCCTCATTTTCCTTCTTTGTAAAATGATCTTCAAGGCCTGTTTCAGCTCTGACAGCCTAAGGTTAGTTGGTTTCAGGACAGCCTTGGAATCTGAAACACTTCCAAGGTCTTCCCTCATGTCATTTGTAGTCTAGAAAGTCTACTTTCCAGGGTTTGGTTCTGTTTTAACAGTAGATCTAAGTGTCTGGTTGGACTTGGATCTGCTTCAAATTTCCAGGAGCCAAAAATAAGAATGTGTGTAATCCTTTAAGACCTAGACCCTCATTCTCCCAGAGCAGAGCTGGGAACAGACCACTCTCTGAGGGACACCAGGATGGACACGCCTGGAGTTTCACTGTTAAGTAGAGGGGACATGGGCTTGGGATTCTAAATAGGAAACTTCTGGGAAATACTGGGTGGAGGCTGGGGGGGGTGGTGACATGGGGGAGGACAGGGGGAATTACAGACTGCTAAAGGCAGAGACTGACCTTAGGGGTCACTGGGCTAGAGCACAGAGGACACACTGCTGATGGTCCCAGGTCTCAGAAGCCAGCTCTGGGCTAGTGCGCCCCTTGCTCATGGCCCATACCAGGCAGCAGGACGGTCCCCTGCCCCAGCTGCTCCAGTCCCACAGCAGCTCCTGTAGTTTTCCTTGGCTCAGAGAAGCAGAAGCGTCCCCTGAGCCCTGGCTCCCCTCTACCGCAAAGCAACTGGCTTCCATTACCCCTGACAGCTCCAGAGTAACAGCCCAGCCCCCGGCCCCAGCCTGGCTCCGTGCCGTTCCCTTTTATGGTGAAGCGGAGGGAAAGCAAGGGGCGGGGGTGGGGTGGGGGGAGTAGGTTCTCGCTGGGGGCAGAGGACTGTAGCGCTCCAGGGCCTCTCCCTCACCAGAGACCCTCAGCCATCTACCCACAGTCTCCCTTCTCCTCAGTGATCCACTCGGCTCAGAACACACAGCCACTCTTGCTTGTCCCAGCCCTCCCTCCCGTTTTCCCTCCCTCGCATCCGGGGGGTGATTTCCCACTTGGCCCAAGTCCCACGGTTTGGGTTTTGATTCCGGGAGGGTCCACCCTATTTCCGACGCCCACCCCCGAAGGTGGGGGGTGGGGAGCGAGCCCGGGGAAGGGAGGCACTGGTCAGATCACAGGCAGGATCGTTCCCCTCGGCGGATGTGGGGCAAAAAGACGGGCGCCGAGGGGAGGAGCACCCGGCCGCCCCAGCTCTCTCCCCATTCTGCACCGCCTCTCACCGCCCTCTCCGCCGCCGCTGGGGCCAGGGAGGGGACCCTGAGGGCACGGCCCAAAGGAAGCACCTGGCAGGGCCCAGCCGGGAAGCGGAGGGTGGGCAGCAGCGCGGGGGGCCAGGGCAGGAAGTGGGAGTCGGAGTCTAGGGGTCAGGCCGAGCCTCTCACCCTACCACGCCGCCGCACCCTCGTCCCAGCCCGCTGCTGGGCTTCGGGGAAGCGGCCACTACTCCGCGGCGTCCCCTGCAGCGCCAGCTGCGTCCAGCTGCGCTCCGCCCGCGGCTCGTCCACCCCCTACGGAGGGGGCCGTCCCTCCGCAGCCCCGCCCGAGACCCCGCCCCCGCGCGGCCCCTCGGGGAGCAGGCGAGACGGCGGGGCTAGAAAGCCCGTTCCGGCCGAAAAGCACCGCCGGAAGTGCCTGGTTTGGATTTTCGCTCGCGCTACCAACTTCCGGGCCGGGACTCCTACCTGGAGCTAGTGCGCAGACCGCTTCGCCTTGAGCTCCGCTGATCAGGTGAGAGGCACGCAAGCGCGCTCCACGGCGCTTCGGCGGTGGCTGGGCCAGGGGGCGAGAACGGGTCCCGGCCTGGGCGAGGAGAGCGCCAGCCCCAGGCTCAGTTCCTCCTCTTCTCCGCAGGATGATCACAGACGTGCAGCTCGCCATCTTCGCCAACATGCTGGGCGTGTCGCTCTTCCTGCTTGTGGTTCTCTATCACTACGTGGCCGTCAACAATCCCAAGAAGCAGGAATGAAAGTGGCGCTTTCTCCGCCCCAGGTAACTATCCGGGGCTGCAGCGCCCAGCCCCCGGAGAGTGGAGTGGCGAGGCCGCGCCAGGGCCTGCAGGGCTCGAAACTTCAGAAAGTGCCGGGCCAAGCATGATACAGTCCAGAACTGAGCTCCTTAATCCGCACACAGTAGGGAATGCCTTACAGTGCCCTGCCCATTCCCGCTGAAACTGCTCCCTGCTAGAATGGGGGTCAGTTTCCTAATCCTCCTCAGCCCCTGTCCTGTCTTCATGGTGCCCCCATCTTCATGGTACCCCCATGCCCAAGTTGGGCCTTTGAGAACAAAGAGACACTGACACAGAAAGGAACAAAGGTGCTGAGGGTGCCATCCGAGTATGCGGATTTAGGCTCTTCACTTAAGTAGTCCTCACTTCTCCAGGGTTGTTTAGGCTTTAATTAGGCAGAATTGGGGGCGGGGACGGGTTGTACTGATGTAGAACTGGGGAGCAAGAGGCACTGAGTTAGGGGTCGGCTCCTATACATCCAAGTCCTAGACAAGAAAGGTGAAGTGGGGTGGGGGCCCTTAAGTATTAGTCAAAAATGTAAAGGGGGAACAGGTTGGATGGGAGTTGATGCCTGAAGGATTTCCCCAGAGGACAGCTGCAGCATTTTCCTTACCTCGGGTCTTTCCCCCTCTTTTCTAGGGTTCCAGGACATAGTCTGAGGCAAGATGGAGGGTGTGAGGGGCCTTCACACTTCACTTCATCCCTCTACCCATCACAACATACAAAGCAACTACACCTGGAGTTTTCCAAACAACTTTTATTTCCTAAAGTCTTCCTTAACCCTATGGAACAAGAAGCTGCCACTGAGTAGGGCCCAGTATAGGGGCTTTCTTTTCTACTCTCTCCCCCCAATATAAAAATAGAGATATATATTTTTTTTGTGGTCCCCAAATCTTGTGCTGTGGAGGGTGGGATGGGGTAGCAGGATTCTGTTTTGTCCTGACTCAGGGTGATGCTCTGCGATGCCTCAGAACAGTGTGGCTGGTAGTCACCATTCATTCATCTAGGCCTTGTGGTTGTCACGTGGGAGCCAGAGCCGAGGGAGGGGACTAGCACATTTCTCACTGTGTACCCCGTCTTGGGACTGTATCCGGGAATGAAGATGGAGGCATCAAACCCGGGGAGAAACAGTGAGTGGGGGTGATTTAGAGACAAAACAAACCTCAGGTTGGCCCAAGGGCCCCCCGATGTAACATACCCGGGACTGGGAGTCAGACATACTACAGGAAATAGGAGAAAAGGCAGGGGCAGAGCTGGGCCGTGGGGCCCCTGCCTGAGGCAGCCTGCAACAGAGAAGAGAGAGGAATCAGGCTTG
This sequence comes from Suricata suricatta, assembly GCF_006229205.1. Classification (NCBI taxonomy): domain Eukaryota; kingdom Metazoa; phylum Chordata; class Mammalia; order Carnivora; family Herpestidae; genus Suricata; species Suricata suricatta. The sequence continues at coordinate 144,552,264 of NC_043703.1, forward strand.
TGAAAACTCTGCCCTCTTCTAGTCTGTCTGACAGGGGCTGGACGTGAGAGCGGGGAGATGGCTAGGCTAGGTGGGCTGAGCACTGCACAGTGGGCTGATGCTGGAAGGAGCCAGCTCCTAGGCCTTAGGCCCTAACAAGGAGTTGTTTTCTTGTCCTTTGGAGTGAAGGCTGAGGCCATGATGGGAAAAAAAATCAGGGACTAGATTCTCAATGCAACTACCTTTAGTCTTTTGGAGGTCAGAGGGAGTAGGGAAGGAAGGGCTAGAAGTGATAGGTGGGCTGAGGGACTGGACCCGGGTGCTCACCCTGGTGCAGAGCTGGGTCCCGGCTCCGGCTCACTGCTCTCCCTGGTCCGGGGCATAGGGGATGTGGGGCCCGAAGAGCCTCTCATCCCTCTGCGAGTCGGCGGTGAGCCCCGGCCCAACCTGGGCCTAGCCTGTGTGGACAGGGGGTGGGCTGAGAGGCTGGCTTTTTCTATTAACTTTTTTGCTTCTGGGTTTGCTTCTAGACTTTCCGTGTGTAAGAGCGTAGTACAGGGGTCAACACAGTATTGGGACCTTGAATTTCTGGGCACTGTCCCTAGCTGAGAGGGTCAGGCAGGATCGTAGCTAGAGAATTCATGGGTTCAGTTTATGACTATACACAGTGAAGTCCTACTTAACTAGGGGAGGCCAGAGGATCTAGCAGCATGGCTGTATCATGGCTAACATCTGGCTGAATAGAGAAGTGGTGTTTGGAAAGAGGTGGGAGAGCTGGTGGGTCTCTCTCTCAGCTTTCTGTGCCTCAGCGCCTGCCAGGGCAGCTTAGGCCTCACGCGTCCAGTCTCTGTCTGTGCCCAGCTGCGGCCAATTTAACATGAGCACTCTGGACTGAATAAGGAGTTGGTGGCACAGCTGTTCTTAGGAGCAGCAACCAGATGTGTTACCTGGGGAATCCGGGACCCCTCCTGGCGGGAACTCTCCTCGGGCAGGTCTGGGCAGAAAGAGAGGAGAAGCTAAGGGCAGGGGCAAGCAATGGCAAAGCTAGCAGGCCGAGGTTAGGGGGTATCTGGCAGGGACGCAGGTTGGAAGCAAGCAAGAGACCTGGCTGAAGGGCTGGGGGTACTGGACAGACAGGCACTCTGGCACCAGAGCAACTCCCTGGTGCGGCTGGGGGGAGGCTGTAAAGCAGTGCTGAGCAGTTTCCCTCCCGCTACCCCGACGAACAGCGCCTTGCTGGCCTCTGCCAGAGTTGTTACACGGGGGTACGGAGAAGACCCAAAAATGCTACCTGCAGTCGTGTCCTGATACAGGGGATCCGAGGTCCAGTCCCTAGCAGCCCTTTCCCAATCACCATGACAGCCTCTGGCTTGTCCCCTGAGGACAGGAGTGAGCAGCTGCTCCCTAGGAAACAAAGAAAACTGACATCAGGATAGGGGGCCATGGAGAAGAAGAGGTAACTTTAGAGCAGGCTTTCTCAGTATTGGCAATATTGACATCTTGGGCTGGATGATTCTCTGTTGCGGGGGCCTGTCTTGTGCATTGCAGAATGGTTAATAGCTGTCCTGGCCTCTGCCTACTAGATGGCATTTCTTTTTCCTCTGTCCACTCCCCATTGTAACAACCAAAAATGTCTCCAGACCTTGCCACGTGTTCCCTGGTGGGTAAAACGGACCTTGGTTGAGAAGCATGGCATGCTCTAGTCTGGTCCAAGGAGTGGAGTAGCAGCTTGCAACTTGAGTCCCAGCCCATCAAGCTGAACTACCCTATGCATTTGCTGACTTCAGGGCCTGTCCCTTCCAAGTGAGTAAGTGTTTAAGAATCAAGTCAGTACCCAAGACTGGAGGCTTGAGGGCTCCCCATTGAAGAGAGTTGTGGGCTCTGAGGGAGTTAGAAGATGTGGGACTGGAGTCTTAGGAATCATTCCCATCCAGTCCTGTACCCAGTTGGGTGTATGACTTAAAAGGAGAGCAGGTGGCCTAGGTTTTATGTGAATGATAACGGTCACAGCATTTGCCGTGATGATAGGTGAAGGGCCTCAGCCTTTTTTTGTTCTTTGGTTTTGTCTAATGTTGCCCAGTTCCTGGAGTCAGGAAGCTTGAGTAAGGAGCTGGCACTCAGGTTCACCTCCAAGGGTTAAGTGAGATGATGTGCGTAGAGCAGTGCCTGCCATAATAGGTGCTCAAGAAACGGTAACTATTATTTTATTACACAAAGATGTCCGTTAACTTCCAGCTTCCTGTATGAGGGCATGGGTGCCCTAGTGGTTTGGGATGTTCCAGGAGGAAACCTGATGGCCCTGGTGTGGCGAGGCCTGCATTAACTTTCTGCATCAAGTCAAGAAAGAAGAGCTGAAGAGATTGGTTTAAGCCTACCGGGTAGTCTGGTCTACACCCTGGGGAGTAGGGAAGGAAGGAGGCTGGCCAACCCAGATTTCGGCAGCAGTGGGTACAGACCTGATATACTGAGTGAGCTGGGCAGTAGGCAGGGGCCCATGCTCTGTGAGGCTGCCGGGCTAGAACTGGCAGGATTTGAGGATGGGGCCATGCTGCTTGAAGTAGGGCGATGGGTCAGTGGCTGCTGCCGCCGTCTCCTGTCCTGGCTTCGGGGCTCTGAGGGGAAGGGACACAGGGAGATTAAAGGGCAAGTAAGCAAGGCCCTGTCACTCCACTGCCCTGCTGGCTCTCGTGCTTGGCACCCCTCTCTGGAAGTAAATCTGAGGTCAGTGGAAAGACCTCTGGTGTTTATTCCAGTTACCTGGGTCACAGCAAGCCCTCATCTCCTCTCTGTGGCCATCCACCCTGCTCACTCGCCCCGTTTGTCTTCTGGCGGGGAAGTTACTGGGCTTGGCTTCTGAAACTCAACTTCCCCAGGCTTCTCTCACCTCTAACCACTCCCTTCCTGCCCCCAAATGCCAGTGCCCCTCCGCCATCCTATCCTTGGTCCCCTCCTGCCGTGCATACTCTCCCCACCCCACCCCCAAGCTGCTCTGGAACCCTCTCTCCTGAGCTGCAGCACAGTGGCCTACTGGTATCTCTACCTGGCAGTCTCCTCGACCCCGGCAGGACTGATTTTCTCCCATCCTTCCTTTTGTTCTCCTTATCTTGGTGAAAAATGTGCTAGAGACCTATTTCAGCTTTCAACTCTTCTCTCACATTTAGATTTGTATTTAACCAAATATAGACAATTCTGCCTCTGCCTTTGCTTGAATTCCTTCTTCATTTTCTCTTGCCATGGCCAGGGTCCAGGTATAGGTTTTTATTTCTCATTCAAGCTTTTGAAAAAAATTCCCCACTTGTTGCTCTAGCCTGGATCTGTCCCCTTGCACAAGCCCAGCTTTCACACAGGTGCCAGAAATTATTCCAAAACACAGACCTGATCAAAAGTCATTTGGTTCAGGCAAAGGGGAGATACTGGAGGTCTTTACCACGGCATTCAGAGCTCCACCCTCTGTGCTTCCAGTCCGCCCATCCTTGGTAGGATGCCAACTTGGGCCTTCACACCCTCTGCCATAGCCCCTGTAGCTGATGGCTGTGTGCTTCGTCTGCAGTGTCTGTTTCCTCTTCTAGCAAGACGTTGGACATCTTAAGTCCAATCTCAAGTGTCACCTCTGTGAAGCCTCCTTGACCATCACAGGTAGAACTTACTGTTCCCCCTTCCTTTATTGTCCTTTGCTCACTTGGCTAGTAATTATTTGTGATTTTTGTTTCCTCAGTGAAAAAAGTTAGTACACATGAAGTACTTATGATCATGCCTGGTACATAGTACTCAGTAATCGTTCACTAGTATTCTGCTTGAAACTGGAATCTCTTGAGGGGAAGGACCTTGTCTTCTCCAGTCTATATATCCTGGTGCCTACAAAATGCTGCCCAGAAAACCAGAGACTTTAGTAAAGACTTGTTTTCCTGAATAGCAGACACCCACCATAGACCATGGGCTGGCTCAATAATCTCCCGGAGTCTAAGGACATATGCTTATACCCTTTGGGGCGGCTCTTTCTGGGCCACTGTTTGTGGCTAGCGCCTCACTGCTGCAGCTTCTCAGAGCAGGTGGTGACTGGATGGTGTAGGGAGGCTCTCCGGTTTGGCAGGTCCTTCTCATCACAGAGGGATGGCAGATGCCGGATGCTCTCAGCCTGAGTGAGCTATTTACCTTCCTGAATTCAGTGGAGGTCCCAGGCTGCCACTTGGCCTCTAACAAAGCAACATGTGTCAGACGGAAAACACCTCCAGCTCAGGAGGTAGGTGACAGTAACTTAAGCTTGGCCAGCGATAAGGAGCAGTAGTCAGCAGTGGCAAGACTACTTCTGGAAGTCCCAAACCAAACTTTTAAAAATTGACACTTACATGAATAAGGAATAGAAGGGAGAGATTTCAGGACAGAAGCTACTCTAGCTGTGAGGAGTTTGCTGAGAGGCTGGGTACCAGTTAGAGCCAAGAGTCAAAACTAACCAGACCTATCAATTGTTAAGTCAATAATAAGCAAACAACAACAAGAAACAGACGTTAGGGTACGACAGAGGTGACACACAGTGAAAGAGCAGAGGTCAGAGACTCCTGGCCACAGTCAGCCTGAAGCATTACGTACCACCAATGACTTAAAAATACTGTAAAACCTGGCCCTGAGTGATTCTTTAGTAAAACATATCAGGGCGATATCCAGATGACCGTGCATACCAGGTAGAAATGAACTTGATCAAGGATGGAAATAGTGGGGTTCTCGATGATCTGAGTATCTCCACACACAGGTCTGTTGAAATCATGTTAAGGTGAAGCCTCACCCACCCAGGAAAGGTAAGAAAGAGATCAAGTAAGAAAGCGAATGAAAGCCTTTAGGATGTTTCTAGGTTGTAGCAAGAAATGGAGTAACACTCAGGAAGGTATGAAGCAGAACAGGCCTATGATGAAAAAAATGTCAGTGTGAGTATACGTATTATGGGAAAGATACTATGGACACAACTCAAAAATCCTGCTTCTAATAGAGTTTAAGGATAGGAGACCAGTCTGGTTTAGGAGAGGCCTAATATGGAAAGGATAAGGCATTTAAAGATAGCATTTTAACCCTCAATTTTTTTTTTTTTTAGGGGGAGAGCATGTGTGCACTGGGGGAGGGTTAGGAGGAGCAAGCAGAGGAAAAGAGAGAGAATCCCAAGCAGGCTCCACACCCAATGCAGAGCCCAATGTAGGGCTCGATCCTACAACCTTGGGATTGTGACCTGACCTGAAATCAAGTTGAATGCTCAACTGACTGAACCTCCCAGGCGTCCCTTAAAAGACTATCTTAAAGCCTGGCCCGGCCTGCCTATAAAGTTGTCAATGTGAGCACACAGCCCCATTTCTCATGTTTTGCCTTTTGGCTCCCGTATAGTCCAGGCCTACTCGGTCCCCACTGAGACAAGGATTTGAGGGAGGAGCGCCAGCTGTTATTTCTTGGTTCTAAGCTATAGAAACAGTGGCTTGAGGCTGAGGGCAGAGTGATGTGGGAGTCAACTCCGCTTCCAGAAGTGGTGAGATTGTATTTTATGGTAGTCAACAGCAGATTCCATTAGGGGAGCAGGAGGATAATCCTGGGGCAGAGGTCTGAGGTAGAGCCAGACTGACCTCCCCAGGGTAGGAGTTAGAATAGATCTAATGGCTTCAAAATGTAAAGGAACAGTTATTTGACTTGGCATCTTTGAACTGTCCCTACATGGACCCCCCTAGATCGAACTGAATCCCTGGGGTGATCGTAGACCTGATTTATGCCCTCCAAAGACACGCACTCACTCAGCTCTCAACTTCTTGTCTTTTATCCATTCAAAAAATATTCACTGATCATTGCATAAATGCAAGGTGCTAAGAGAATAAATAGATGTGTGAGGAGACATTTCCTGCCATCAGGCTTTAATCTACTTTACCACAACACTGGTTTGCAGTGGAAAAAGTAAAAGTAGTGACGGTGCTAGAGGCGTTCTTCCTCTGTCTTTGACTCACTTTTCAAAGGAACCTCCACTCACCATTGGACTTGGGCTGCTCTACCAGAAGCAGCCCGTCAGCAGAGCCACGGCATGGCCGAGGCCAGGAAAGCGTTGTAGTAGCTGTAGTAGCTGCAGGTGCAAATACCAGAGCTGGGAGGGCGGGCAGGGGCCATGGCAGGGCGACAGCTGACAGCCTCCGCTTTTACACTGCCCTTTGTCTTTTACACCAGGGTCCCCCCCGGCAGGCCAGAGGGCCAGGGAATGTGTTTCAGTCACTGGGTGGCACTTGCCTGACTGCAGGGTGGGGACTAGGATGAGGCACCTGGGGTGCAGCCCGCCCCTGAGTCCTGGGTGCCCCACCGGGCCTCACCTTAGTCCTTGCCCTGCATGACCGACTGGAGAAGCTGGTTGATTTATCCACCTTCACCCCAGCAGGCCTTCCTTCAAGCTCTGTTTTGCACCAGTATCTTGCAGGCTTTCAACCTCCCACTTCCCTGACTCAGTCGTTGGACTAGCTAGTCCCGGGAGCTGGCCTTCCTCTGCAGCCACAGCTGCTGCCATGTGCCCTTCTGCACCCGCTGGCCTGGCACTTGGTTGCCTAACTGGGAAGGTGCTGCTCAGCATGTGTTTTGTAGCTGGGGGACTAGGTAAAGAAGCTCCTGGCACTGCGGTCACAGGATGGGGGTGGGGTGGCTCCTTGGAGGCTCTTGCAGTGTCCTGTCTCGGGAACATTCCTGTTCACCCTGAGCTGCCTTGCCCGTTGGCCTCCTAAAATGTTCATCCTCCAGTCTTGAGAACAGTCTTGAGAACTGCCAGACTAGTTCCCTGTCCTCTGCTTTAAGCTTCTACCTGGGCTGCCTAGATCTTTTCTGAAATTTTCTGAATAAGCCCAGTCTTCTGCTCTGTTCTAGCCAATAAAGGATAGTCATGAATTAAGTATACAGTTAAATGTGATACGATTTTATACATCAGTGGGAAGTTTCTTATAAATTTACAAGTCAGAAGAAAATCTTTTGTCAGATCACAGTCTCAGTTTTGGGTTTAGAAAGTATAGCAGCTTTATAGTTAGGTCTCAGAGATACGGGAGTTGTGTTCTTCCCATCTCAGAAGACAAAGTATGGCTAGATGTGGCAGGGGCCAAAGAGCCAGATGTGCAGAACCAGGAAACAGCACAAAGCTACAGGGTGGATCAACAGGACAAATCAAGCTGTTTTTCTGAAGGCTGGTTAAAGATGCCAAGTCCAAATACCACAGTCTGCATTTCAGGTCCCTATCCTAAGCTGGGGCTCATCTCTAGTCCTGGAGCCCTCCTGGGCACTCTAGGAGACAAAGCAGTAAAGACTGTAGCACCTAGAGTCAAGATTCCAGCACCCTGACCTTTCACTTCCTTCCTGTATTCCTGTTTGGTATAATTAGTAACCCTCTTCTCAACTCTTTGACTTTAGAGACCTAGTTTATTAGGTCTCACAGGTTTTACACAAGTCCCCAGGGTGTCTCTTCCTGGAGCCACCTCCTTTTTTCTGCCTCTTAGCTCCTTGACCTGGGGGACATCACTTCTCACTTGTTTTGCATACACCTTCGTATGGATGATGCCTAGATCCACCCTTGATGTCACCTTTTCTAGAGGCTGGCTTTTTTTTCTGCCTGCAGGACATCTCCATATAGATAGCCCACCACATCCAAGCATGTCTAAAATAGAGAAACTCACCACTTTTTCTTCCAAACAATGTCTTACCATCACCACGACTCTTTCTTTTGGCTTGTAACCTTGAAACTCTTAGCTTGCCTCTCTTCCACCACCACCGAACCCTGCCACCTGTTTCTGATACATATATTTATCTCTCCTTTCCAGATCCTGGTACAGCCATTCGTTATCTCACATAGCACTTACTGTCAGGATTCCCCTCCCCCTGCCTGCCCAGTACATACAGTTCACAGGCCACTCTTGCAAAAATCGTTTGTTCCCATCATTCTCTGAAGCATACAGTCGTCGTCCTGTGTCTCAGTTAACTCATCATCTTTGTTTCAAGACATTTCAACTTCTTCCTCCAACCTCTCTCCACCCAATGTCTGTGCTGAAGGGCCTGGCCCTTTGCACCAGCTAGGTCGGTCTGCTGCCTGGCCCCTCTGCAGCCGCGCCGGCCCTGGCTTCCACCCTCCGTCTGGAGGGCTTTTGTCAAGCCGTCTGCTACCACCCACTCTTCAAAACCATTGCTCAACTGAACATTCTTGGGCCACTTACTCTCGAGTGGTCTATGATGGTGTCTCCCCCCGTGCCCTGTGTTTATGAGGGTGTGCGCTTTTATGTTGTTTACTGCCCTGTGTCCCCGATTAAATTTCGAGTCAGTCAACCAGGAAATACTCAGTACTGAACATGCACCTTTTCTCTTTGTTATTTGGAGAAGTAACAAAGACAACAGAATACATGTCTCTCACTGACGGAGCTTCATACGACACTTTGCATTGGGGAGGGGGGTGAGGTCGATAATAACATACTGATGAAAAACTGCGCAGAATCCTCCAGTGAGGACCTGGGCCTAGAGAGAAGACTCTTTCCTATTTCTCTTTTGTAGTCAGGGAAGGGGAATTTAGGATGCTGACATTCCTTCCCAGGATCTATGAGTGAAGAGGTATGAGAGGCTGACAGAAAGAAAAAAAGAAACAAGGAAAAGAAATTTAGAGGAAGTCTGAATAACGATAAGTGAATAACTCTGCTACTTAATAGCAGTGATCTCTTGGACTAGTCACTTTTAAACAGCCTGTTTTCTCATCAGAAAAATGGAAAATACCATCCACTGAACAGGGTCCTTGTGAGGATTAAATGAAATATATACATGATATTGTTTTGTTCACTGTTTAATGCTATTTAAGTACACGGCATTATTATTAGTTTAATACTTTCCTTCAAACACACTGTACAAAAGCATCCTCTCCAAACGGTGGGAGAATCTCACTTGGACTAGAAGCCGGGGTAACTGTGTTGCTTCTCAGGGACAAAACGTCTCACTGGTCAGAGCTGCTAAGGAGACCGCTGTCTCCCCTGCGGCCGCTCCAGCAGGGCGGGCAGGGCCCCACGGCCGCTGCCCCAGGGCATGCTTCCAGTCTGCGCCAGGGGTGCTAAGGAGGGCGGCCCCGAGACCAGCAGAGCTCCTAGTTCCAGCTTACGAGCCTCCAAACTCTGGCGGGATGTCTCCAGCCCAGAGGCCACGAACAATCCTGATTTGGGGTTTAGTGCGTTCCTGGGAGCAGCACTATGACACTCTCCCCACCAACGTCTGAGTCGCCCCCACGGAATGGCTCCATGGTCTCTTCCTCTTCGTTCTCCCTAAAAGCCCATCTGTTTCTGGTATACATTTGAACCCAGAATCTCTCATCAGGCAGGGTCTCATCAAGCCAACCCTAGGAGTTGAGCGGCTGTGGCCACGGCTGGCAGGGGCCAGACTGGTGTGTTGTAAGCCTCAAACAGAAGCTGTCTGTACTTGTTCCGGTTTTCTCTGGAGGACTTAGAATCCTTCTGCTACCACATTCTGAACAGGCTCTGAAGCCAGGAACAGTTTCATCCCATAGAGACCTTGGTCAGGGGTCGCCATCTCTGCAGTGCTGCTCCTGACAAGACAGTCTGACCCCATTCTTGATACGGAGGCTCCGCATTTCACTGTGGCCCTGTTGCGGCTAGTGTTCTGTCCTTGGAAATCGCCCTGCTGCCCGGCACGCGCGGAAGCCCAGGCGCCCAGGACTCCCGCCTGTGCACACACAGCACTGCTCTGGGCTCATGGCGCAGGGAACACCAAGGTCGCAGGAGAGGCTGCAGATTCCGCTATAAACTAATTTTATTGATTCACCCCTTGGTCCCAGCCAAGTGTGCATCTTCAAGCTCTTACTTTCCCCAGCAATTCCCCAAACAACTGAACACCTGTTGCAGGGGCTCCCAGACTGGCTTACCTCTGATGGGGCCCAGCACCCGGTGGCTGACCTTTTGAGTGCTAGAGCCCAGGCCTGACAGCCCCGAGGGCCGACTGCCATGAAAAGGAAAGCTGGGGGAGTTCTTCATCTGTGGACAGTTCTGTGGGCCGCCGCCGCCGCCTGTACCGGTGCTAAAGCTGCGCGCGCGGCTCAAGGGCATTTCGGAGCAGGACACCGGCAAGCCGCTGCGAGGAAGCAAGCAGGTGCCAATGAGTCCTGGGCCAGGGAGGCCGTGTCCCAAGGCCTTCCCTGCGATCTGCTGTTCAGTAACGCAGCAGCTCGGGTGGGAAGGCACAGGGGCTCACTGCAAGGCACAGGGGAGGAATCTGTGTCCACAGACAGGGTGTCTAACCTGGGACATACCAGCTCATCTCAGAGTGCCTGGGAGCCCTTGTTCACGTGCTCCGCAGAAAACACGCTAAGGGCCATGGGGCCGTTTCGGGGCAGCTTAGCTCTTAGTGAATTCCCCTCCTTATTCCCTTGGTGCTGACCCTTGGAGCCCTCGGTTCTCCCCGACCACTGGAAGCCAGGACCTGCCCCTACCCCCACCACAATTACATTTAATTTTGTGCTGGGCTCTGGAGCAGGGAATCCCCTGGCCCGGTTTCCAGATGCCTATAAGTCTGTAGCTCCAGGGAAGAGGATCCCATTTTAAAAAATGTACTCTTCTTACCAATTTTAGTTTGCTCTGAATATACTCACCATGTGGCCCTTTTGGGATTGGGGGGGTGGGCACAAATCCCTGGGAACTCCTTGCTCTAGAGCCTGTTGCACTTCCATACCCTTTCCTCCGTCCACCCTGAGGGTCTTACTTGTTACTTTTGGGTGGAGTTCGAACGCCTCTCTTCTTGCTGCTGCCCGCGTTCGCAGTGCTGCTCAGGCCCCGGCTGGTGCGCACGTGTCTCAGCAGCCAGGCGCGGAGGTTCGTGAGGCTGCTGTGCTCTGACAGCACAATCCGGGGCCACGGGTTGCACTCTGCCATGTCCAGGGCCGCGATGGCCATAGCGCGGCCCACCTGTGGGGTGGTCCAGTTTGGCTCAGCGTCCAGGACTTCCAGCCTGGGTTGCTGTGCACAGTGGAAGGGAAGGGGAGGCCTGGCCCCTAGTTTCCTCAGTGGGTACCCTACATTTTGTGCCAGGGCTTGTTTATCTCGGCAGATTTAAAGCCGTTCCCAAAAGCGTTGGTCGTTTGGGGACGCTCATCCTTCATGGGCAGGAGCAAGTGTGCTTTCTGGCCGGTGCCGGGAGGCGCTCTCCCAGCAGGAGGAGGTGCTTCAATCTCTTCTATAACCTGCTGCTCTTTCTACTTCTCCTGCGCATCCTAGGACCCTGGGGTCCACTGCAGAGGTGCTGCTTGTAAGCCCAGGAGTGAACAAACCCAATAGAAGGAAGAAGACCAGCTCAAGAGGCAAAGAATCTGACTCAGATGTGCTGGGGATTCAGAAATAGCTCAGAAATAGCACCTACTCGGCCTCCCCCCACCATCAGAGTCAGGGGCCTGCCTCTACATTAGCTGCGGAAAATAAGCACAGTGGTGAGATGCTGATAGTGGTAAGCCTCTCTTCAGAGGGCTGTGGACAGCAGGAGTGAAGACCCTTCCAGACTTTGAGGCTCCCCTTTTCCCCAGGTGTCCCCTGTATTCATACCTGTTCAAACAGTTCCACAGTGTATCTGGAGGGGAAAGCCGGCGGGGGAGGGGGGCTGGCCCGCCCGTTGTCATGGCAGGCAGCAGGGATGCTGTTGACGGAGCGTCCAGTGTTGTAGTTGCATTCAAGTGTGTAGCTAAGACACAGAGACCTCTATTAGTGTCCTGCCCAGACAAAATCAGGACCGAACCACAGGGGACGGCCTAGGTGGTCTAAGAAATAATCACTTGGAAAAGAGTGGATACAAACAGAAAAGGAACTAGCAATTGACCTCGGCACTGCATCAGGTACCCAAGAAGTCCCAAGAAAGTCAGCCTCTAGGCTACAGACAGTAATGCTAATGGTCAGCCTGTCTCTTAAGAAGACTTGGGCCATCTCTTGCTCCTCCAACAACTTAGACTGTGTATGGTTTTCTTTAAGGAAGTTCCTTCATCAGCTATATCCCAGTCTCCCCTAACCTGTGGATTATCCCTGAGGCTTTGTAGATTGCAACCCGGCCGCTTCCCTCCTTAGACTGGCCATCTCTGCGGTCTCGGGCATACATGTTCTTCTCTGAGAAATTGCAACCCTGGAAGTCGAAGTGTGCTGAGTTCAAGGAGATGAGCTTTGGATACAGCATATTTTCCACCTGTTTGAGGGAGGAGAAAGGCAATTCAGGAGAAACAGACGGAAACAAGAAGGAGCAAGCAGGGGCCACGTGACTAAGGTCACAGCAGATACCATTACAACTGTCAGCAGTAGTCAGCGCTCCCTGAATGTCGCTGTGTGCTTGACGTTATTTCCAGGTGTTGGAAAGGTACGCTTCTATCTCCTTTTAAACTCTTAACTTTTCTCCATTAATGCAAACTTCTCCTTTTCCCCTGATGTCCCAAACTGTAGAATAAAGACTACGATGCTGACAGCTTGGCCTTTGTTCCAAGGTCATTATGTAAAGACTGAGACACAGAGTCCCAGTGCCATCCCCCCTTGGCCCTCTGAAGCTTGCTGGGAGGGAGAATACCTCTTGCAGCCACAGGCCTTCTTGCCACAAGGCCACCTTCCCTCTGTCTGTGGCCTCACCTTTACCTCCTGACCTGCACCGTTTCCCACACTCACGTGGCGCTCTCTGGATTCCTACCTGGGTGCTCTCATCACTAAAGCTGTTTCCGTACATGAAGCAGCCCCTTTTGGAAGCATGTCCATGCAGGTCCACGTAGTAAGCCACGCCACTCTCTCTGGGAGGGATGGCATCGGCGGCTGGCTGCGCACCCTCGGCGGACTGGTGTGGCAGAATCCACACGCCGCTGGGCTTCTGTTCTGCGGACTCGGTCTGCGTCCAGCCTTCGGGGTGATCCCCATTAGGTGCGTGCCCAAGGTGAGCTTCGTTTTGGATATTATTGGTTTTCTTGAGGTCAGAGAGGGGAGCATTGGGAGAGAGATGAGGATTGTGCTGGTGCTCGGAGGGGCTCTGGGAGTTCAGTCTGGAGTGCACATGGTGGTAGAGAAGCACAGCTTTGGCCCCATAGATGGCTGGGTGCAGGACTGCATCGGGCTTCAGGTACTGACGGTTCAGGTTCACTCCACGTGAGTCTGTGCTGTAGGAAAACAGACTGAGGCAGAGTCTAGACATGAGAGTAGATGAAGGGGGGCTGTGGGAGGCTGACTTATAAAATGAGAGGCCCAGGTTGCATTAGTAAGGAACGAATGAGAACAGGCCCTCTATTTGGTGGGCTGTCACCCCGACCACAGAGACCTAAGCACGCTCCCTCTACCCAGACGGACCTGCGTTTATTCTAACTCTACTCCTTCCAGAGAGTGCCACTAGATATGCCATGTTCCGTCTCTGTCCCCAGACAATGAGATGGGCCTGCCCTTGTCTGGGTGCAAGAGGATTGGGAATACAGGAAAAGTTAGAGGAGAGGGGGATGGGGAACAATCCTGACAGGCTGGGGAGGCTTCTTACCGGTAGTGGCCCCGGACCACACCGTCGGGGTTCAACATGGGAATCAGCTTAAAGACAAAGAGGCGACGCAGGGTTTGGGCGCGGGGGTCATCAGGTCGAAGGATGAAGTCCAGAAAGCCATTGAAGACAAAGCTAGATGGAGTCTCCCCGGGGTGCACCCTACTGCTTAAGAAGAATATCTGAGGCGGAGAGGAGAGCAGTCATTAGGCCAGTTACTCCCTAGATCCGCTCTAACAGTACTGGGGAGGGGGCCCTCTGACAGTACTGGGGGCGGGGCCTCTGACAGTACTCGGGGAGGGCCTCTGACAGTACTCGGGGGTGGGGTGGGCCCTCTAATAGTATACGGGGGTGGGGTGGGCCCTCTAATAGTATATGGGGTAGGGGGCCAGGCACTCTAACATTACACGGGGGGTGGGTCCTCTAACATGGGGCAAGGGCGGGCAAGTGGAGGGGAGCGGTCACGCTTGTCTCCGAATGCAGGCCTCCGAGGCTAAGGCTGTTACCCAGGGGTAACATGGCCTTAAGCCATCAACAGGGCCCAGGGCTACGGAAACGGCCCGGTGCTATCTTTATGCTGTTCCCACTCACCCTCTTGCCTGTGAATCGGAATGGTCGGGGGGTGCCGGTATCAGGAAATAGCTGCTCTAGACGGGGCTCTCGATCCTCTCGAAGCCCATGGCAGGAAGTGATCGTTAGCAGATCTACACGAAGTCCATCCAAAGAATAGCAAAGAATCTCACGGTGGTAATAAATGGTGTCCAGGGGGCTGTGGGGAGAAAAATCATTAAGCCAGGAGAAGTCCCTCAAGTCCTAGCAAAAGGTGAGCCCCATCACCAGCTTAGGATTTGTAGGAGCTGGTATTTCGCTCTAACCTTTGGGGCCTTCTAGTCCCTCGCAGTGTTAAATGAGGTTGGGGATTTGGGTAGACTGAATTACTGGAATGCAGAACACAAAACAGGATGAACACATTGTTTTCGCCCCAGTTTATGGCTCTCTACTACAGATTACTTTGTACACAGACTCGCCCTCTGCTGGGACAGAAAAAAAAAAAACGGTGTGCTGAGCAATGGGAGTGCTATGTTCTGGATAACTGATGGGACCTCGGATACTAAGAGGCTTGAAGTGGCAGGTGGATGGGTAGAATGCAGGCGGCAGTATGCTGAGGTCATGGTCACACAGAAACGTATTTGTCAAAGGCACCCAAAGTCCCACATTCTCTACAGAAAAAGAACTGGTGACATTTGGGTTGGGGGCTCCTGGGGCAAGTTCCAGAAGTGACAGAGGTGCTGTCTGCTGTGTGGCGGGAGGAAGGAAGGGGTTGGCACCTGCTATGGGTAGGGTGGTTCTCCAGAAAGCGCTGGTCTAGCTGCTTTAGCAAATCCTGGCAGTCACTGTAGGAGAAGGGGTAGCAGAAGGCGAAGAAGGTGGTGGCCCCACGGCCCTCCACGAAACGGTGGACAAAGGACAACACAAACTGCGTCTCTGTCATCTGAGGAGCAGAGGAGGAAGAGGGAGGGGCTGTTGGTGTGAGAACTAAGATCCTATTGGGATCACCTTACACCCTCAACACTGCCCACTTCCCTCCCTCTGGGACAGTCCGGCTCCTCGTAGGCTTCCTGAGGCGGGGCTTATCCTGGGCTCAGCCAGCACTAGACAGAAAACTGGTACCAAAACCTGGTGTCCCACCTGCCTGGTCCTCTGTGTCGAGGGGACCTCCTCTCTCCTTTCCCTCTCCTACTTTTAGCACCCAAGTCTGCCCTTCCTCCTCGTGGAGAACTTACCTCAAAGGTGGGCCGATCTCGAATGCGTTCCCAGCGTGGCCGGGTGGGCAGCGTGCGCACAAAGGGGGCCATGCCCTGGGAATACAGCTTGCTCTGCTTGTTCATGTTCATAATGTTGATCTTGATGAGTTTCCCTGGAGCTCCTCCCCGGACACTGAAGTAGAACCATGACCTGAGGGCCCGAGGAGGAGGAACAGGTGGTTATATCCCGAGGGCTGGAGAGAGGCAACGTGGGACAGCCGGAGCAGGCGAGGCCTGGGAAAGGCCTGTGCGGTACAGAGGAGGCGAGGAGAGAGCGAGGAGGGGAGGGAGAGGAAGGGTACCGATACGATGAACTGTAAGACCGCTAAGTGAGACCCTCCACCCTGTTCCCCTTACCTGTTCCCATTCTCGAATTCAGTTTCAGCACAGTCTGGACGGGTCCACACGTTGAACTCATAGTCAGGAGAAGAGGCGATGCTACTGCTGGGGGCTGATGCCCCCCCACCTGCCGCCCCTTCCCCATCACTAGCTGCAGATTCCACCTTCTCCACATGGGCTAGGTTCCCTGAATCAAAGCGAGAACTGAACAGCAGTCCCCCGCAGCGCAGCTCCATGACGAGGCCGGGAAAGCATCCTCCTGCCCACTCTGGCCCTGACAGCTGGGGCGAGGCGGGGGGGGTGGCCCAGGAAGAAGGAAGCACAATGAAAACAAGTTTTTTGGGCATCTCCTGAGAAATGAAAGCTATTCTTAGGGGGTGCCCTAAGAAGCAGGAGGCTCTCTGCACCTCAGAAAAGGCCTTAGTGGCCTTGTAGCAAAGGCGAAGAGAAAACGGATTCTATCCCCGCACAAAGGGTTATAACTGACCTAAAGGGACCCCATTTTACTCCAGCTTGCCTATTCCAAAATGAAGCACCCCATGGCGTAACTATGTTGAGAAATGCTAGAGTCCAAACGGTTCTGCAGCTCAAAGACTAGGGAATAACATTGGAGAGGTCAGATTTCCCAAATCTAGCCCAGATACACCCACCACAACACATGGCCATCTTGAAACACGGGCCATTCTGGATCTTTTGTTCCTAGATGGGCTCCCCACCCTCCAAGCGGGGCAGAGCAGCGGCGAAAGCCGAGATCCTAAGTTTAAATGGGCAGCTTCTCTCCACTCCTCTGTCCTCACAAGTACCGGCCAGGCATCCTTCTGTTGCTCCCCTGAACCCTTGAAAGGGCTAGTTCTTCCTTTTTTGTTATTACCCCACGCCTATTAATGGAAGAAAACTAGAAAACTGTGGCCTTTGCCAAGTCAAAAGAAACAAGGCGGAAGCCACCTGCTCACCTGAACACCGTAGCTCGGTTGCAGTTAGGGCATGGGTCTGTCTCCAGCCCCCTCCCGCCCTGCAAAGCCCTGGAGTCCCTGAATAAAGCTACGCTGACAGTAGTCGTGCTAAGTGATGGGTATCCTGAGCACCCCTAAAAACGTGGCTGGTGGAGACCCACCAGGGAGTTAAGGGGTGATTCTCGACCCTCGACTCTGACAGACCCTCACCTCACACTGACCGAGCTCGCCGTGGGCCGGGTGGGGTTCGGAGGCATGAATGGACGACACGGACCCACACTCTGGGCAGGGGCCTGGGGGGTGAGAGGTGCGGGCGTGGGGGTGGGGCCGGGGAGTCCCGGGCTGGGGGGCGGGGCGGGCCGACCCGGCCGGGCCGAGGGGCGGGGTGGCATTCCAGAGGGGCTCCGGGCTGAAAGGGGCTGATAAGGGGGCGGGGCCGGGGCCGGGGTCGGCGGGGCCCGCGCTCCACGCAGCGCCCCTCACCTCTCTCGGGGCCGGCGATCCCGCTCCCTCTCCCGCTAGCGAGGCGCCACCTCGGGCCCCGGCACCCGGGCCCTCCACCCAGGACCCAAACAAAACCCGAACGCCGCTGTGCCGGGACCCCGCTCTGCCAGGAAACAAGAAGTCTGTCGCCTATTGGCCGCAGATACAGCTGGCTACCCGCCCAGTAAGGCTCGCCGCCATTGGTCCGCACTCAGGGGTTCCCTCGAACGTTAGCGGGTACCTGAGCCAGTGGCGTTTGGGGGCTCGGCGGGCCGATCCGACCGGAGGGTTCCACCCGGGTCTTCTCAGAAGACTGTTAACGGCCTGCCCGGGAGGAGGAGGATAGGACAAAAGTGAGCAAGAAATAAACTGGAAGGCTTACCTGCACAATAAAAGGACAGTGTGCGAAGCTAATTATTGCGAACCGCGCTCCTCGGTGTATTTTACAAATCACCTTCCCAGGTCGGCAGATCTCTCGCCGTGCGGGGATCCTCTGGTACCGTTACACGGGGCAAAAACTTGAGTGGAGGATGCGGGCATCGATCCCGCTACCTCTCGCATGCTAAGCGAGCGCTCTACCATTTGAGCTAATCCCCCGCCTACTGCCGCTCTTCTTCCTTTTGCCTTACAGGCTGCTCTAGGCTGGCCGCTGACCCGAGGACCGACCGTAATTCAAGACATTTATCTAGCAGTGTACAGTGGGATCGTGGGCAAGATTTTTAAGGCAGGAGTATAATAACTACACGTCAGCAATAGTAATAACGTATCTTCGCATTTAACCCACAAGAGGGCTAGATCGTACACTGCCTACATACTGTAGGTGGGTTTTACCGAACATCTGCCGCGCTCCTGCAAATCCGTAGGGGGCCTCTGAGTGAAACTTTCTCTCTACGGGATGACTGAAGGGAAGTAAGGGGAAAGCTAAAAAGATTCTACGAAGTCCTTCGAGCCGGAATCGAACCAGCGACCTAAGGATTGCCGCAACTCACACCACTACAGTCCTCCGCTCTACCAACTGAGCTATCGAAGGCTCCGCTGCTTCCGAGGCCTGCCAATTCCTCCCTAATGCTTACCAAGGCCACACTACTCTGAAGCTCGAGATTTGACGGAAAGTTCCCCATCCCGCTTTATAAAGGAGCTCGCCCGCCGAACCCCTTCAAGGCGCACAGAAACAAAGGAAGCCGGAAAGAAGGTCGAGCAAAGGACCGGCTTCCCAATTCTGGACAAAGGAAACAAGCAATACACTTCCTTTCCACTTCCCTGTTTTACAAAACCAAACCAAACCAAAACAAAACAGCCCACACCACCTCTACTCCCCTGGCTTTTACAGGATTGCGGACGCTTTGAGATCCACTCACAACCATGGGCGGCTGGGCAGCATTTCCCGTCCGCGGCGGGCACGCATGTGTGCTCTGCAATTGCACAGCCTATTAGTCCAGTTTACAAAGCTGGGGGCTTGCTTTCGCTATTCGCTTCAGATTTCCCTTCGGTGTCTTGGGGGCGCCAGTAAAATCGTACTGCTCTCCTGATGTGAAGGGAATTCATTAGGTCAATTAACCAACATTTTGTCAGGATTTATTCGTTCTGGCTGGAGCATAGAACATACATACCACAGAGCTGCTCGCTGCGTGCAGGACTGCGAGCCGTCCGGCAGCGCAGAAAGCCTGCGATTCGGGCTTGGCCGCAGGCGCGGAGCGGGGGGCCCTGAGCGAGGCAAAGTGAGCCGGTCCGCCGCCGGCCGCGTCTCGCCACACCTCCGCGCCTCTTTCCAAGGGCCTGGCCTGCCAGCCTACAATCCTCCGCCCACTAGAATTTCCCGGGGCTTTGAAACAAACCTAAGCCCTAACTCCCCTACGAAGCTTTGCTTCATGGTCTGGCGGAGTGCAAGTGTGGGGAGACCCGGACCATTTCCAGCTCTGCGGCCTGGACTACGTGGAGTCACAGTCGCCCTGGGCAAATCCAGGTCCAGTGATGGTTTCAGGCCCCGTTGCAGCCCGACGCTTTAAATCCGAGGTCTCTGATGTCATTGAGCACCACAGGGCTTCCCTCCTTGCGCCCACCCACGGAGCAGGAGGTTACCACATTCCCACCCATTGCTTAGTTTAATTTGATTCTGCTGCTGCAAAGCCTACCGCTGTGTCCCAGAGTGTTCATTTGGGCAGTTTTCTTGTGCAGTCTTTAGTGTGCCCGTTGGCTCTCTTTCTTGAGGGGAGAGGTTGCTGGTAAACCGAATATATATTTTTTCAAGACGAGATTTCCCATAACCTACAATTAACCATTTTAAAGTATGAACACTTCGGTAGCACTTAGTGCATTCACAGTATTATGCAAATGTCACTTCTTCCTAGTTTCTAAACTTATTTTTTTAATCACCCTAGAATATCCTGCACTCTAAGTATAATCATTCGCCCCCACCTCTTCCCCCACCCCCATACCCAGGCAACCACTAACCTGCATTTTCTCTGTGGCTTTGCCTATTCTAGAGATCCCATATAAAAGAAGTAATAAAATATGTGACCTTTGTGTCTGATTTCCACTTGTCATAGTGTGTTTGAGACTCTTCCAGGTTGTATCATGTGTCATCACCTTCTCTCTTTTGGTGGTTGAATAATATTCCATTGTAATTAATATCCCATTTTGTTTATCTTTCTATTGATAGGCTTTGGGCTGTTCCTACCTTTTAGCTTTTATGAATAACAGTGCTATACACATTCAGGTACAAGTTTCTGTGTGGATATATGTTTTTATCTTGGGTGTGTACCTAGGAGTGGCATTGCTGGGTTTTGTGGTCATTGTATTTTTAACTCTTGGAGGAACCACCTAATTGTTTTCCACAGTGGCTGAATCATTTTATATTCCCACCAACAATGTGGAGGGTTCCAGTTTCTCCCCATCCTTGCCAACACTCTTCTGTATTTTTTAAATTATAGCCAATTTTCAACAAAATGAGCTCAATTATAAGCATTTTCCTATGTCATTACAGATTCTTTGAAATCATTTGATTAGCCATTCTGGTTTTACAACAGGTTTTTTTTTTTTAAATAATATTCATCTTATTGTTGGACACAGTTTGTATCTAAATTGTATTAATACTGCTACAATAAATGTTCTTGTACATAAATCTTTGTCCATATTTCTCTTCTCTAATCTCTGTATCTTCAGGAGTGGAATTACTTGGTAAAATAGTATGGAACTTTTAAACGTTTTGATAGATATTATCAAATTACTTCCCAGAAACCTCACACTGATTTCTAGCACAGCATTCATTGAGTAAACTATTGCTTAAAAAAAAAAAAAAAAACTTTGTTAATGGGCAGAACTGGTAACTATTTGAAATTTGCACTTTACCAATGAAATGGACTTTTTAAAAGTGTCTTCACTTTTTAATGAATTGTCTTCTATCCATATTTTTGTTTTTAGGCTTTTCTTGATTGTGAAAGTTTTTTTTTTAAATATTAAGGATGTATTCGTGATAAGCTCAGTAAGGAAATGAAAGCCTTGATCAATACACCAACTGGACCTAACAGGCACAGAACCTTCCACCTAACAATAGCACAATACACATTCTTTCTCACACATACACATGGAACATTCTCCTGGATAGCCCACATGTTAGTCTGCAGAACAAGTCTCAATAAATTTAAAAAGACTAAAATCATACGAAGTATGTTTCATGTAAACTATGGACCTTGGGTGATAGCAATGTGTCCGTATATGTTCACTGATGATGACAAGTGCGGGAAGCTGTGTGGGGGCGGGGGGGGGGGGGCGGGACATATGTACTCTTTGCTCAGTTTTGATGTGAACCTGAAACTGCTCTAAGACAGTCTATTAAGGGGCGCCTGGGTGGCTCAGTCGGTTGAGTCTCCGGCTTCAGCTCAGGTCAGATCTCACGTCCGTGGGTTCCAGCCCCGCGTCGGGCTCTGTGCTGACAGCTAGTTCAGAGCCTGGAGCCTGCTTCGGTTCTGTGTCTCCTTCTCTCTGCCCTTCTCCCTCTCATGCTCTGTCTCTCTCTCTGTATCAAAAATAAATAAAACATTAAAAAAAAGAAAGTCTATTAAAAACTAATAACTGGTGTGCTAACATAGTAATATGTGTATGTGTGTATATATACCTATTATATACACATATATACATACCGAGGCACAGCCAACAATGTGTCTGAATTCAATGTCTTTATTAATAGGCAGATTGTTCAATATTCAACAAGTATTCACTCATATCCTGAATGGTGAAAGCTCCTCCCACCCCCATCCCAAAGTCTTTCTCATACAAGTTTGGGACAATAAAACTGCCCAGTAAAATGGAATACCACATAGAGAAAAGCGAGCCTTTGTCCTCTCAAGCCCTTTTGGGAGCAGAACCATGAAGAGTATGTAGAAAAGGATGGATCACTTTAAGTGTTCACTGAAATCCAAACTCCTTCAGGAGAGAGAAGAAAATACTCAGAGGTCAGAAACCTATTGAAATTTCTTTGTAACTGTCAACTGGATTCTTCTGGAATAGGGTAGGGCACGCTCCACCCCAGGGGTGATGGCATTTGAGAATGGACTGACAATGCAACAGTGAGTCTAGCAACACTGTTTTTGGGAAGTCGGACCACCCATTCGGTGACCCTGCTGTAAAGCTGGAGCTATAGACTGCGTACAAATCCAGAAACGCGCTTTAAGCCCTGTGGAAAGTAGTGTTCCAAATGAGTCATGTACTAGGACTTGCAGACCCACAAAGGAGTTGGTAAGAGATTGATAAGAGATAACCGTACTTAAAACTACCCTTCAGTTTTTGGGGCATGTTATCTGTAGAACTCTCGCTGCATGAAAAGTAAAGTTACAATGTCCAAATGTGACCCTCTGAAGGGTCAGGTTACTTCTGTTCCAATAACACCAATCTTCATAGTGTGACAGTCCACCTGTCAGCTGGAGTCTGCCTGCCTGGTCCACACAGCTCAGTTCACTGGCTTGGCTTGGATTCTTGTGCATTGATGGGTCTGCCAGATGGGTAACTTCTGGGTGTCTGGTTTAGTTTTTATTTATTTTTTTATGGTTTAGTTTTATTGGACAGCAGGTGCAGTGTTGGACCACTTCTCTTGACACGGGAATAATTCTGGACCATTCCATTAATAGGCCAAACAAGTGGGTTTATCAAATAAAACCAATTAGGCTGTCAGTGTCCCTGTGAAAGGCTATGAAGCCCCCAGCCAACCTGATTATATGTTGCACCCCAGGACTCTAGTTCAGAAATTAAACCCAACAAAGTAAATCTAAGTGA
This sequence comes from Suricata suricatta, assembly GCF_006229205.1. Classification (NCBI taxonomy): domain Eukaryota; kingdom Metazoa; phylum Chordata; class Mammalia; order Carnivora; family Herpestidae; genus Suricata; species Suricata suricatta. The sequence continues at coordinate 144,574,594 of NC_043703.1, forward strand.
CATTCTTTGATTCACTGGCTTGTGACAGTCCAGAGCATTGGTGATTCAATGGCATCATAGGACAGGCTCGTCATTTTACTCGTCCTATGCGGCTGCCAACCCAGGTTCACACCAGCCCTTTCTTCAACTTGCTTTGAACTCAGACCAGTTATAAGGATTCACTGTTCTTAAGAACTGCACCCATTTCCGGATTGGGAAGAAGTGAGGTCTTGGGACCCTCGGACAGTCCTGCCTAGCAGTCCTAGACCTTAGCTGCCAGGTGGGGCTTTCTCCCTTGGGAAAAATGGTCATGGCCACCTGCCACTAGGAGAGTGGGGTTCTGCCCAACGTGGACTGTTTAATGCTCAGCCAGTAAGAGAGTTATATCCTAGCGAGGAAAGGGAACACAACGGGGGATGCAATTGTACTCAGGACCTCACTTTGTGCCATGACTTTTCTATGCTTGCAACTTTATACTAATCTTGCCACTGAAAAGCTGAGGGAGGGTCTCAGGGCCACACCTGAATGGGAAAGTGGTAGCTGGCCATCAGCCTGCTGTCACCTCAGGCAGCTGATGGAAGCAGAAACCAGCCTGTGGGAGCCGGAGTGGACAGCGCACCCCTAGCCCTGCTAACATTTCAAACATTAGAAACGTGAGGTGAGAGCTGAAAGCCGGTGCGGCTTTCGTATAGTCCCAAGTCAAAACCAGAGAGGGACTTTGGTGATAGATCCTTGACTTGTGTGTCTTTCGGAGTCCTACATCTTTCCCTAATTGCTTTATAGAACTAATTAATAAATTAAGTCCTGGCAGGCTGTCAGACAGCATGTGACTCTTTGATCTCCAGGTTTTGAGTTTAAGCCGCACATTGGGCACAGGGTCTACCTAAAAATAAATAAAATAAAATAAAATGAAGCTCCTAGCAAGGAAGAGGACACCACCACTCACAGACCAAGAATTCCCCCAGGACACTCTCCCTGCTTTTCCCAGCTTAAAATACTCAAGCTATCAAGGGAAGTCTTGGGACATGAATCATAGTGACAACGGAGACAATGTGAGTAGCGGAGCAAAAGGAGTGTCTGGAATCCTCAACAGGCCCATTTAGTGATGGCCGTGAGTGCTCTCTGCCAGGAGCTCACAGGTGCAGCCAGCGGCTCCAACTTCCAGGAAGCGGAGGGCCAAAGGACAGGCAGATGCCCTGTATTCTGTTGTCCCGCTCACAGCTATGGGAATTCCTACATGCGGACTCGGAGAGGAACACTGACAGTCACATCTGTGTCCTTTATTCCAGCCGGTGGGCATACTGAGGAGCCATATGCGGAATCCCGCTTCAACAGGCTGCTGGAAGGCTCGCCGGGCCGAGGCACACAATCAATGGGGCTTTGCTCTCCAGGCAGATGGTAGGGCTGGGAGGCAGGGATAAGCTGAAACTTGAGGTCTGGTCCCCCAGACCGGGGCATGGAGAGTAAGGACGTAGGACCATGATGAAGGGGGGCAGAGAGAGGCCTCGAAGGACTTAAGCTGGGCATTTGGAAGTGAGAGGCCTTTCCACCCTGCCCTCACGTCTGCGGGCAGTCACGCCCCGGCTGTGGGTGGAGGTGAGGCTCTGGCTGGCCACTATGGGGCTGTGTTCTTTTGGAGGCCCCTTTCCTTGCTCCCCTGTGGCTAACGTCTGGGAGCAGGAATCACTCAGCAGAAGAATGCAGATTTCACTCAATGGAGTCCCACCATTCTGGAGACGAGTTGTTCTGGAGTTTCAGGAATGAGACAAAAGGAAGTGGAGAGCAGGAGACAAGAATGGGCTACAAGGGCTACCGGCCTGAGGACAGAGGCTGGAAGCTACATGCAACAGGACCAGACGAGTGTTCAGTGGGATTGGGGGGAGGAACCTGAGATACCTCTGGGCTCGGTCCCCACCAAAGATGGGAGAATAGGGGCCAAGGCCACCGGCCACCTGCCTAGGAGCCAGGACTCCAAAGCCAAGTAAAAAAGCCTCCTTTGCAGAACTGCCACCTGCTCCCCCCGGCAGACTCAGGGGACCTGCCCCAGACAGGCCCCGGGGCCGGGCACGCAGGGCCTACTGCCGGGATATCACAGCGAGGACCCAGTCCAAGAGGGCCACGGAGATGTCCTGCAGGCCGACCCAGAGCCAGTGGGCAGCCTCCCCGAGTTGTGTCTTCACGCAGTCCCAAGTCACCTCACCTCTGCGAGGAAAGCAGAACATTTGTGTGGGTTGGGAAGCGGTGTCAAGTCACAAGGTTGCAGCTCAGACCCATAACCTGCATCCCAGGGTCACCAACGGACGCTTGAGAGGTGGGGCAGGGCAGGGCACAGGGAGAGACCGAATGGATAGGCTCGTCCCTGGGGACAGGGCGGGGGGCTCGGCCCTCACCTGCACGCCTCATGGCAGTGCTCCCGGGCCCGGGCCAGGGCCTCCAGCAGCATGTGCCACAGCGGCAGCAACACATTCTGGTGAAGCAGCAGGAGCAGCTCCCGCAGAGCCTGGAGCAGCTGGGTCAGGGTAGCGGGGAGCTGGATCTGTAGTTGTGGCACAGAGAAGGGGGGAGGCTAGAACCCAGGGACAACGCATCCTGGTCCTGAGGACCCACTCCATATGGGGATGCCCCTCCCAGCCCCTGGGGAGGCCAGCCATTCTCTGACCTCCCTGTCTCTGGCTTACTCTCTGCGATAGGTTGGTGAGGCTGTCCCCAAACCAGGCAAGGTGGGAGGCACAGTGGGCAGAAAGAAAGCTGACCGTGGCATTGGTGTAGGTCCAGGCCAGCTGCAGACCGGGCCTCGCCATGGTCAGCAGGTGGGAGCCCCAGGCCGGCAGTGCCTCCTCCAGCCAGCTGTAGGGGAAGACAGAGGGGAGAAAGGAGGGCTGAGTCTCCTCAGACAGCTCGGCTCCCCTGACAACGGCTGGGGGGGAAGGGAGGCCTTGGGAATGGAAAACCGCAATCATTTCCAATGGATGCCGTCACCACCGTGAACACCAAGCCTCCTCCCTCCCCCCTCGTTTCTCCCCTCCCCAGGCGGAGCTCACCTGTAGCCTTGTAGGCTATAGGAGTAGACCTTGGCACATACTTGCTGGCCAGCAGGCAAGAACCCAGATGATCGAAGCAACCGGCCAGAAAGGGAGGCTGAGTAAAGGGGGCCTCTGGTGAGCTGGGGGGTGAGGGCGACAGGGCGTGGGGAGACGGACTCTACAGGCCCCAGAGCAGGCCCACTGAGGGACACAGCAGAACTCAGTTGGCTCCAGTCTGTTCCGGAGCATGCTTGCTCAGAGGGATGGATGCAGGCCTGGGCAGCTGAGCCCATTTCGCCTGCTGGGCCAGGTGAGCGGGCAGGACGTGGCCCTGCAGCTGTCAGGCAGTCCTGGGCTGGAGGGTGCCCCTGTCTACGTACCAGCAGGGACCTTCCGCTAATTGGAAAGTCTGGCCCTCAGCTTCCTCGGGAGTTAGAAAGGAGCCAACACGTTCGCAGACGAGACCATGAATACACAAGCATTTCTGCACCGCAAAGCCACAGTCCAATCTGAAGTGGCAACGTCACAGTTGTGGACAGAAAAGCCTGCCTGCAAAGGCTCCTTCTGTTGTATCGGGACAAGGCTGTGTTGGGGCGGGGTGCTACCCCTAGCTCTGGGCCTCACCCTCATGCTATCCTCCTTGCCTGCCAACTCCCGCTTACCCTCGAAAGAGCTGTGTGAGCGGAAGTCATGGCACAGGAAGCCTACGGCAAAGATCAGCACCAGTAGGAGCAGCCGTGTCCAGGGCAGCCGGTAGCCCCGTGCCTGTTGCAACAGGCCCTATGAGGAGAGGGGCGGGAGCGGTGGTCAGAGGGGAGGGGGCGGTCCTTGCCCGGCCTTCCAGGGAGAGGGTCAGGCCCTCACATGACTCCAGAGGTAGTGGGGGCTCCAGGGACGGCGGGGGGGTGGGGAGCGGGGAATGTGCTGAGACAGAGGCCTACGACAGGGTGTGCACGGGGTAGGGCTGGGTGCTGGGACCTTGCAGGCCGTGTCGCAGGTGACGGCATCCTGGTTGCTGCAGCTGCCCTTCCTCAGCAGCTCCTGGTTGGCCAGCTTGAAGGACTGAATGGTTTCTTGCAAAGACTTCTGCGTCTACCGGGTAAGAAGAGTCTGGGTTGAGAGGACAGCGTTCAGTCTGTAAGGGAAGCCTGAGCCTCCGCCCTATGCCACTGTCCATGCCAAATGCACGAAGACAGTGCCTTCTCAGGCAGGGGGGCAGTGGTTGAAGGGTGCGAGCCCAGGACCCAGGCGAGGCTCCGCCTGCTACATCCTCCCAGCTCCTCACCTTCTTGGGAATCTGCTCCCAGGACCTGAGCAGGTGTTCCAGCAGCAGGCTATGGGGAAAGCACAACCCCTTCCAGTCAGGGGGCCCGCTTGGCCCTTCCCATCCTTCTGTCCCCCCACAAAGCCCTGGCTCCTTCATTTCCCTCCCACGGTGAGCAGCTTCCTAGAGGCTGCCCCAGCACACTGCCTGCTCAATTTGAAAGGCACAAACCCGAAGGACAGTGACAGATTTTCCTGTCCTACTTCTAGGCTAGGGACAGGCGGGGAAGCATGGACTGGGCTTCTCTGCACGAATCAGAGGTGGGCACTCCCCACCCCCCACCTGCCTGGACTGTGACAAGTGCTTGGGGTACAGCTGCCTCCAGACGCTGGCGCTGAGGGGGTCCACCGTCAGGCACTCGGTCAGGCTGCTCAGGAGCTGCACAGGGGACAGGAGATGGGAGAAACGGCTGGGGCCTGGGGCTGCTGGGGGGAGAGTCGTGAGTGGTAGCCCCTGGCCCCTAAGTGAGGCTGCCCAGGCAACACCATATCCCAGAGAATGGGGAAATTATGCCAAGACCCCAGAAATCTGAGAGGTCATAAGGGGGAGGCCGCAGCCCCCAACTCAGAGCTTGAGCTGGAAGGTCACCTCTCTGTAAGAGGCAGGACATCAGAGACCAGCTGAGCTCTGCCTTGGGAGGGTGGCACACAAATGGGTGGGGCAGGTGGCTACAGGAGGGAGTTAAGGAGGTACCCAGGATATGGCCCCGTGAAGGCAGGCCCCTCACCAGCAGGCAGGGACCTCTGTGGCGGCCTCCTGCCATTTCCTCACCTCTTTCTTCATCTCAGGGGGGCAGCTGGGGGTGGCTCTGGACAGGAAGGAGGGGAAGTACGTGTGCAGGACGGATTCCGGCTTCGCCCCAAATGCTAGCACCTTCAGTCGGGGGTAGAGCTGACACAGCTGCTCCTGCAGGCTGGGGTGGGGGTGGGGAGGAGAGCCGGGCACAGCCTCTTAGGGAGCTGTGATGCGTCCCTTTGGCCTGCCTGCCTGAGGGGAGTCGCGAAGGGCCTTATAATGGCTCAGAGTCTTTTCAGACATAGAGATTCCCTGGAAAATCTGTGGAAGTCATGGATCTTATCCCCAGAAAAATGCCCATATGGCAACGATACTCGAGGGTCCACATAATTTCAGGAGGTTCACCGATCCCTTGAACCTTGCAGGTTGAGAATCTTCAATTGAGGATGGTTGGAGAAGAGGGGACAGGAAATACGCTGCCTGCTCCTGACTCTGGGATCCCACAGCAGGTGTGCCCCAGGGCAGTCCTACCTGGGTGTCAGGGAGTTGTTGGGCATGTAGGCAAAGTCCAGAAGCGGGAAGAAGTCCTTGGGGCCAATCATGCCAAAGCCCTTGGTGAGGTTGGGGTGCATCCTATGCGGGGAGGAGAAACAGACTTGTGGAAACTACCATGCAGGCTGTATGCCCAGCGAAAGCCAACATCTAGGGAAATGGGCATAAACTCTGCCCCACCCCCTACTCCTTGGTAGCTTATTTCCTTTCCTTCCTCACATTCTGATTGGGGGGGGAGGGGGGGGCTGGTTCTGGTTCTCCTCACATCTATGGAAGCCAGGATCACAGCATCCCATTTTGCTGAAACAGCAGCTTTGTGTGGTTTTCTTTGTTTAAAAAAATTTTTAAGAGTTATTTATTGATTCATTTATTTATTAAAAAGTTTTTTTAAACGTTTATTCATTCTTGAAAGACAGAGCATGAGTGGGAGAGGGACAGAGAGAGAGAAGGAGACACAGGCTCTGAAGCAGGCTCCAGGCTCTGAGCAGTCAGCACAGAGCCTGGTGCGGGGATCGAACCCATGAACCATGAGATCATGACCTGAGCTGAAGTCAGACCCTTAACCGACTGAGCCACCTGGGCGCCCCATGTTTTATTTATTTATTTTGAGACAGAGAGCATGAGCAAGGGAGGGGTGGAGAGAGGGAGGGTAGGAGGAAGAGACAGAGAGAGAGGGAGAGAGAGAGAATCACAGGCAAGCTCAGAACTGTCAGTGCAGAGCCCGATGTAGGGCTCAAACCCATGAACCATGAGATCATGACCTGAGCCGAAATCAGGAGTCAGATGCTCAACCGACGGAGCCACCCAGGAGCCCCTGAAGCAGCAACTTTGGACACCATGAGCCTTCCTGGCTGACACCCCCTCCCGGCCCTCCAATTACTCACAGGAGCAGCCGATCCAGGTATGCAATGGCGAAGGGAGACAGAGACTTGATGCCCAGCACAGGCAGCATGATCCCCAGCCACACTGAGGAGACAGTTCAGGGAGGAAGACTCAGGCTTGGGCCCACTGGGGAGGTCAAAGGGGAGCTTACTCCTTCCAAGACCACCCCTCTTTTGTCCCCACTCCTGTTACCTTTCAGTCCTTCAGTGAGGTTGGTAAAACCTGGTTGACCCAAGGCCCACATGATGGTCAGACACTTTGCTGGACGGCTCTGGTGAGACCTTAGCAGTTCCAGGAACTGAGGAGACCAGTGGGAAAGGCAGGTTGGAATGGGGCAAAGCACCAGGGGCACCCCCAAAGCCAGGCAGGACGAGATGTCAACAGGGAGAGAAGGGACAGGCCACAGAGCAGTGGAGCCCTGGCGGAATACAGGGTAGTGATCCAGAGCATGTGCTCTGGCACCAGGCTGTGGCCTTGGCCTATACTTGCCACCTACTGGTTCACTAACTCTAGGAAAGGTACAGAAGCCCTCTGTGGCTCACTCTTCCCGGCTACAAAATGAGAATCACTGCAGCGCCTGCCTCATGTATGTACAAAGCAGATCCGGAGCGAGCCCTAGCAGCATTTGCCATCATTCTGGGTCTTACAGGGCCTTCCCCTATCCCTCACCTCAGTCCCACGGTGTAGATTCTGCCCAGCCTCCCCACTCCTAGCCTCCCAGAGTCCCCACCACCAGCCTGAGCTCACCTTGCCCAGGTTCGTGGTGGCAATCCTGGGCTTGTCTTGCAGAATGGCCTGGATACAGATGCGGTAACCATGCAGTGACTCCCCTGAAGAGACAGGTGTTCTCAGATGTACATACGCTACTTGATGCCCCAAATCGGAAAGCTCCCTTTTCTAGCAGCTGTGAGCCCAGAACCCAGGCCCAGCGACCTCTTTCTTTTTCAAAAAGTGTTGAGATTAGCACAGTTCCCCGCTGGAAACAGAACCACTCGGCCCATAGGGAAGCAGGAAAAAGGGACTAGTAGGTTTCCAAGATGGGGCGGGGCTCACCTGCACAAGGGGCCTCGCTCACCTGGCGTCTTATCCAGCTCCTGCAGCATAGTGAAGAGACAGTGGTCGAAAAAGAGATCCAGAGACCCCGCGGCCTTGGCCAGTAGCCCTCGGATGATCCCACGCAGCTCCCGGCTCACCAGGCTGTAGGGATAATCTGGGGCCGACAGGCCTCCACGTGAGTGCTGGCACCAGAAGCCTCTGCCAGCCCTGTACTCTCCCTGAGAGCAGGGGGTGCAGGCAGAGGCCCCTGCACGGAGGCTGGCATCCTCCCTATCCCAGTGAGGCCCAGGTGCTTTCACAGCTGTCATGATTTGAGAACATCTTGATTTACGCACATGAAATCAGGACGGGGTGGGGCACCGGGCTCTGTTACTAACTAATGTGCGAACATACAGCCCTCTCGGTGTTTTCTGGAACCGGTCTGATTGTGAGGGGGCTGGAAGAACGAACCGTGAGTGTGCTGGCTTAGGGTGGGTTCACTTAGAGGCGCTTGCAGCTTGTAGTTGAGATAGCTGGCCAGGTCCTTCAACCACACGGATGGGTTTCCAGAGAACACGCTTTGGCTCTTGTCTAGTTCCTTCTGGAGGGCTGCCACGTCCAGCTGCCAGGGACACAGCCCCCCCCCCCCCGTGGTGCGTTATGAGTGAGTACAGTGGGGGAGACAGGACAGAGGTGGGAAAATGGGCCGACTAGGCGAAGGTAGAAGAAAAAAGGGCTTCGGCTTTTAAATGTTAAGTGTGCGGAATGCCCCAGTATTGCTGCAGCCAGATACTTGGAAAAAAGAGTACAGCTAGGGTTACTGATCTCAAGGCCCAGTACTCTTAAGCCCTTCACAGGTTTAAGGGGACCAGATGGAAAATGAAACATTGCTGCTTCCACAGGGCAAGGCATCACAACTGTTTTTCTACCGCCCTCCTGAGTATCCCTGGGCCTTTAAGGCTCTCCCTGAGCTAATCTAGGTTTCCCTATAAACATTTCCTATCTGTCTCCAATGCAAACATTCTACACCTTGGGAATTTTTAAAAATTTTTTACGTTTATTTATTTTTGAGAGACAGAGTGAGACAGAGTGAGTGGGGGGGAGGGGCAGAGAAAGAGGAGGGACACAGAATCCAAAGCAGGCTCTAGGCTATGAGTTGTCAGCACAGAGCCTGACGCATGGCTCCAACCCACAAACTGTGAGATCATGACCTGAGCCGAAGTCGGACACTCAACCGACGGAGCCACCCAGATGCCCTACACCTTGGGGTTTCCGCCCTTTCCTGAATGCCTCCTCCCCAAACTAGTGTCCCGAATTCCACAGGCCCTCCCTGCGGCCACCACCACGCCCTTGTTCCTTTCATCTTCTCTATGTCCCCGTTGTCTCCCCACCTAAAGTGTAGGTACACTCACAGCTTTCAGTGCCTCCTCCAGGCTGCGGAAGCGACCCTGCTTCTGGTTTTGGCTGGTGAGGGCGGCCGCCTTCTTGTTCTGCTTCTTGTTCCCGGGCTTCTTAGGCTCCACAGCTGGCGGTGGAACTTGCTCCTTATTCTGCCGCTTCAGGATTCTCTCAAAGCCCCGCTCATAAAGGGTGCTTGTCGTCTGAATTGGAGCTGGGGTAATGACAGGCAGAGAAAGGGGGACCATCCTTGAGGTGTGAGAGCCTTAGGGAACAGCGGTACCTTCCCCCACATCGTCACCAAACTCGTCTCCAGTGGGGAGCCTGCCCCAAGCCCCTGCTTGCTTCCCGCTTAAGGAGCAGGGAGGGCAGCCCTTCTGGTTGCTTCTTTTCAGTCACCGCAGCTCTTGAGTTCACAGGCTCTTTCACAGAGGTGAGGCATTTCTTTATTAGATAAATCAGAGTAGGTGGGAACTAGCAGAGGAGTCAGATACAGAAGGCTGGCTTCCTTGGTGAGTGGCTCCCAGTCTGGGAGGTCGGGACTTTTCCGTCTTGGTTCTAATGTGACAACTCTATAATCAACAAGTGTCAAGCTCTCTCCACTCTCCAGGAGTCTTTGAGGAAAGAGGTGCCATTTAATTTACTCGGTGGGTGTTGAGAGTGAGTGGTGGGGTCGTTCCTCCCGCTGCCCGTCCCCCCCTCCCCCCGCCCCCTCGGCCTCCCCTCCCCCCGCCCCCTCGGCCTCCCCTCCCCACCCACCCCTCCACCTGCTGGTCAAGGAGGCGGTGCCGAGCACGATGAAGCCTGGTGCCTCTCCCCAGCTCTCAGCACCTGCCCGCAGAGGCCAGGCTAGGGCCGGGAACGGCTGGCAGGGAGTGTGTGCAGACCGCAGTCCCGGTCCCCTCGGACATGGGATCCCTGGAAAGGCATCTAACTCCACTGGGCCTCAGTTTACTCATCTGGGAGGCGAGGACCGCTCCCTCCTAGCGCTGTCTACCTCCTATGAGGCTCAAGAGGCAACACACGGCAGCGCTCGCTGGACTGGGGGGGTGCCGATCGGCAGGAGAGCCCAGGGGATCTGGTGGCCGCTCGCCATCTCGCCGGAGGGGCAGGCCCGGGGCCGGGAGGCGGCGCCGGCGGCCGGCCGGGTGGGTACTCACGGGTCAGGTCGTATTTCCACACACCGTTCGCCTCCCCGAGAGCCCGGCGGTCCCCTCCACCGCTTCTACCACTGCCGCCGGCCCCGGGTCGCCGCCCCTTCCTCACCACCTCCCAGCGCCCCCCACCAGCCGCCCTGGCTGCCATGGCTCCAACCCTCCCGCCACTGCCACCACCCTGGGCTTTCCGGTCCCGCGCGGATGCGCCGCTCTCTGCCACGTCTCCTCGCAGGGCCCCGCGGCGCGTGACGCCAACCGCAAGGCAGCCTGGGACTTGTAGTCTTTCGTTTTCGCCGCGTTATCCCTAGCAAGGTATCTGGTTGGGGCTGGGGGCTGGGGTCTCCTTCGTAGCAAAAAACCCAAAAACCAAAACAAAACAAACAAAAACATCCACGCAAAGGCTATTGCATTCAGAAAATTTTAATTGCGCATCTACTGTAGGAAGGCCACTTGCATTGGGTGACTTGGAAATTTAACAGGTTGGGGTTTTCTTTGCTTTCTAGTGGTGCCAGAAGGATGGAATGGAACGTTCTCCTTACCTTTGGTGAGAGTTTGAAGATTAATACTTTCTTCCTTCTAGGAAAGTGCTAGGTTTGTTGTTGTTGTTGTTGTTAGTGGTTAAACTTTGAGTTATTGGGCTATAAAAAAAGAATCTATTGTGGAAGAACAAGGAAGAGGATGGAGCCTGAGGGTAGGGACAGTGTTGGAGGGCAGGAAATGGAGAGTGGGGACCCCTTCTAATAGAAAAGTCTGGGGTTCTGGAACAGCCAGGGCTATTTCCCCATAAAGGGAATAGGAAAGAAGGACTCTGACCCCCAGTCCCAAGTTCCAGATGTGGCAGGGAGTAATCAAGAGCCCCAGACCTCAGGAATCACTCAAAACAGGTGACTGCTGACTCTGCCCCTGGGAGGGCCTTCCACCATGCTTGTAGTATCATGTGAAACCTCAAAATTTAAAGCATCCCAGTAGGGGATGATGAAGGGAGAAGAAATGAAATTGATTTATTACAGTTAAGGAACTGTGCTATTTCATGTCCACTCCTACATTTAAGGATGGGATTCATATCTGCTATACTGAGGTACAAGACAGGCTAGGCCTTGTAGTAAGACCTGATAGAGCCCAAATTCCTACAGGTGATGAACAGCTTGGAAAGTGATGAGGTCCTTAGGAAGGAGATTAGGGACGGCTTCCTTAAAGAGGTGGCATTTGAGATGGGCCCTGGGGACTGGGAGAATTTTCACTGGCTGGTGATCATGACAGGTGGAAAGAGCAGGCCAGCCGTATGGATTTATTGCTTTAAGTGAAAGCCTAGAGGTGGGGCATTGCAGGGAAACTGGAAGTAGTTCAGTGTGATGGTGCTTAACGAGATTTGGGAGGTGAAGAAGGCTAGAAAGGGATCTGAGCCCATATGCTATGGTCTGTCAGAAATTTGGACTGGGAAGCCAGTGAGAAAGTAGCATGATCTACTGTTTTAGAAAAATAAATGGGTATGTGTGGATAGAGGGGGCGGGGGGGGGGCAGGAGGGATGACCAGCTCTTGCTGCCTCCTGCTTGTCCTCTAGCCACTTCTGGCCCGACTGTGGCTGACCTTGCTTTAGTTTCCTCTGAAACAGAGTACTTTGACCAAGGACCATAACTGAGCTGCCCATTCATCAATTCATCTTTTTCCAGATCGTTGGTTTAGTTCTACTCAGTCTCACAACAACATCTCCTTTGCTCATCCCCTTTTGTGTCGTGTGTCTGGTCACAGAAGAGATGCTCTTTTCTGAAGAGAAACAGAATGAGCTTTCTGAAGGAAAAATATCCATAGTGGAGATATTTAGAAGGAAGGGAGTGCCTTTCTTTCTGTCTTTCTCTGGGATGGTCCAGCAGGTCATCAGTTGTACCTTGGCATCCAGGGGTTAGAAGTCATTCACTTACTTAGCCAGTAGCACTTCCTAAGCACCTTCTCTACCTAAGCACCTGGCACTGTGCCGGGTGGAGCTGGAAGATTCACCTCACTAGCCTGTGAGGAACTTGAGGCCTGTGTGAGACAAATGTGTAAGCAGAAAATTACATGTCACCATCTTAAGTGTTCCACACAAAAGAGACTTAGTATGATGAGGGTACTAGGGAGAGGTGGAGGAGGAGGCAGGGGCTTTATAGCCCTGAACTCTGGGTGTTCTGAGAGAAGCCTCAGGCACTAGTCACCGAGTGGGCTTGGGCAGGTACCCACGTGGGGTTTGAGGGAAGAATCAAAAGATGTGGGGTGCAAGGAGGGCAGGTGGGTGTCTAGTGTGGGCGCGAGAAAAATGGTGAGCTCACGGAAGTACAGAGTGACTTCCAACGTTAGATTTGTATTGCTGCTATAACAAACTTGCCATAACTTAGTGGGTTAAAACAACAGTTATTATCTTACAGTTCTTACAGAGGTGGAGAGTCTGGAAGGATCTCACTGGACTAAAATACGGGGTCTGCAGGACAGTGATCCATTCTGGAGGCTCTGTGGGAGTATCTGGTTTTTTGCCGTTCCCAGCATTTAGAAGCTGCCTGAGTTTCTTTGCTTAGGTCCCTTCCATCTTCAAAGCCAGTGGATTGAGTCCTTCTCACAAGGGCATCACTCCTCCTTTGCTCCCCTTCCACTTTTATGGGCCCTGTGATTACATTGGGCCCATCTGGATAACCCACAATACTCTCCATATTTTAGTGACTTAATTCCACTTGCAACCTTGATTTCCCTTTATTATGTAACCTAACACATTACAAGTACTGGGAATTATAACATGGACACCTTTAGGGAGGAAGCATTGTTTTGCCTACCACACCCACTTTGCTGGCAGGGTGAGGTCTTGGCTTGAAGAGCTAGGGCCACACAGAACAATTACTTTAACCTCTTATTATTATTTTTAATCTTTATTTTTGAGAGAGAGAGAGAGAGAGAGAGAGAGAGAGAGAGCGAGCGGGTAAGGGGTGGAGAGAGAGGGAGACACAGAATCCGAAGACAGGCTCCAGGCTCTGAGCTGTCAGCACAGAGCCCGTCGTGGGGCTCAAACTCATAAACTACAAGATCACGACCTGAGCTGAGGTCGGATGCTTAACTGACTGAGCCACCCAGGGGCGCCCCTACTTTAGCCTCTTACACTATCTACCTGGAATAATGGAGGGAAAGCCCTTTGAAATTAGGCAAGGGAATTAAAAATCAGAAGGATCAATAAAAGCAGGCAAGGAACTTGGAGGACCACAGAGGTAGAATGGGGCTAGAAGTATCTATGTGGGTGTTGGATCAAAAGGAGGTGGCGAAGTGAATGAGGAATGGACAGGAATGAATTGCTTCTTTAAGGCTTCTCTCGGGTCATTAGAGACATGGTAGTGGTCTGCTGGAACTCACGGAGCAGGCTCCCTGGAGAATCAGCCCCAATTCGATAATATTCAGGATGAGGAAGAAACCCCTACAAGGACTACTAGCCTGCAGCTACAGAACATTCTGGAGGTCACACCTCCGTGGTCTTTGGGGATGAGTGCTGAGTCATGAGTCAGGAGGTCTGAAGTCTAATCCAGATTTCTACCACCTTAAGCAAGTCATGTCACAGCAGGCCTTGGTCCCTTCATCAGTAAATGAGCTGACTTTGTCTGAATGGTCCTGGGTCCCTTTTGGGCTTCCGGGACGTTGGTTGCCTTTGCCGGAGCACCAGGAATGGAGCGCTGTGTGGGTGACGTGAAGCCTCCTGACTCCTGGTTCCTTAGAGCTTGTTCTGAGGAGGAGCCGCGGGGGCATCACTGTCCTAGGCTTCAGCACCCAGAGCTCCTTGCTCTTTGGAACCCACTCAGCTCTCTCTGTCACATGATGCCTTGTCCCCAGCTGGATCACAGTGGTGAGGTATGTATCAATATGTGGCTTGACTGGCCCAAAGGAGACTGAAACAAAGCCCCGCCTCGGCCAGGCCACTCTGTTACTGCCCCCACCCCCAGCCACTTTACTGGGTGGCCCATTGTCACAGCCACGGCCCCCAACTTTGTTCCTTCACAGGGATTGGGGGTTTGGGAGCTCCATGTCTTCCTTCCTTAGAGCCCTGGAACCCGTGTTGAGGGATGGGGACCGGGTCAGAGCTGGCCTCTGAGGCCACGTGCCACTGGCAGTTTCTAGCATGACAGAGCATGGCAGCGGTGCAGTGCTCCGTGACCGTCACCTCTGGAGAGGGCAGTGCTCAGGAGGAGGAAAGCACTGAGACCGAGGCCGTGGCTCATTCAAGGGAGGCAGGGCATGGACTTTTACCACACAAGTTTATTTAAATAAAAGTGAACATATATGCAGGCTGGGTGGCCTGAGGGGGCAGAGGTCAGGGAGGAGGGCGGATGGGAGGCAGACGTACAGGAAGGTCCAGGCAGAGTCTGTGTGGTATGAACCAAGCGGCAGAAGGAGTGGCTGGGGGCCCGGGGGCAGTGCTGGGCTTCGGTGCTGGGGCAGGGGGGCTGAGGAGGGGTGAGCCTGGTGCCAGGAGGTCATCTTCATCCCTCACATGCTCCCCCTCCCTCTCCCTGACCACCGGGGCCTCAGGCACCCCCCCCCCAGTCCCCTCATCCCTCTCCCAACATCAGCCTTCCCCTCAACTACTGGGAAGTCGAAAGACAAAATAAATAAGAATGGATGAGTCCTGCCGAGGCTCCCAGCAACGGGGTAGGGAAGCCAGGCCAGGCGCACTGCCCCCGAGCCCCATGCTGTCAGGCCTGGGAAAAGAACAGGTAAAGTGCAAGGAAAATCCAGTAAGTAAAAATATACCAATGACTTTGTCAAATATACAGCTGCTGGCTGTCAGGGGAGCGGGCGGCTGGCCGGGGCAGGCGGTGACAGCGCCGCCCTGGGAAGTGTGGGCTGACACAGCGTAGAGACAACAAAAATAAATAGGGTGGAGGAGTGGACAGAGGCCTCGCCCACCGCCCGCCGGGCCTCTGCCTGCTCACCTGCCCCGTCCCCACAAGCCTGGCTGCTGGCCTGCCTCCCCAGTGCTGGGCACTGACACAAAGCACCCGGCCAACCGGCTGTAAGGGAAGGATTATAATGTGGGGCGGGAGCGGGGTGGGGCGGCAGGGGGCAGCTGAGCAGTCAGCCAGGGCTGGAGCCACCCTCAGTACTCGTCTTGGTCTTCCTGTTGGTGTTCCTCGATCTCATCGTCCTCGGGGGGTGCAAATCCTTCCTGGAGGGCGGGAAGGGAGAGGGAGGTGGTGAGCCGGGCAGGCCAGGCAGAGGCGGAGATGTCTGCTGGGGGCTAGTCATGCCTCCCCTGCTGGTCTCTGTGGGACCCTGGGCTCTGACTTTGGCGAGCTCCCCTCACCCCAGTTCCCCAGGCCCCTCGGGGGCTATCCCTGGTAGCAGGGGGCGCGGGGCAGCATGGGGAGGGCCCAGTAGGCCTGGGACACGAGTGGGTGAAGGTAGAGCTCACCTCAGTGGCGTAGAGAATGCCTATGATGCCCGAGATAACAGGGCTGTTCTCACTTTCATGTTCCTGGCAGATAAGCTCGATGTCTCGAAGTTTGCTGAAGTAGAAGTCGCGCTCCTTCTCCAGCCCATCCACCGTCAGCTTCAAATCCAATAGCTGCTTGGGGACAAGGTAGTGTTCAGGCTGGAGATACCTGCCCCGGACACCCCGCACCCCCCCTGCCTGCCCCGGCACCCCAAGGTCCTGGGTTTCGTTGAGGGCTCTCTTAGTGACCCTCGCCCACCCTGCTCACCTGCTGATTGAGTTCAAGAATCTGGGCATCGGTCTCATGGCCACCATTCCGGGCTGATGGGGGGTTCTTCCGGAGGATGCAGGGTGGGGCCACATTGCTCAGCCGGCCGGAGGTCTGCATATTTTTGGGGCCTGTGGGGGACGTCCTCTGTGGAACTGCCCAGAGGAGAAAGGACGGATAGGGGCCACGTGAGCCTGCAGCTCGCGTGGCCTGAGACAGCCTGGTGTGATGACTGCGGGGGCAGGCCCATGCGAAAGGCAGGCACTCTTGCCCTCCCCTCCTCTCCCACTCAGGAGGGGCATCTACATCTAGGCCTCAAGCCATGGCCACACTGACACCACAGCAGCCGGGCAGCTCTCGGCAAGCCTGGGAGAGCAGGGACTGTAGGGAAGCAAAGAAGGTATGAGGGGTGGGGGTGGAGGACAGCTGGCCTGCGGGAGAGATGAGGGGGACCGGGAAGGCCGATTTGGGAAGCGGGGCTGGGAGGGTTGGGCCCTCTTGTACCATCAGCCAGAGTCTGAGGAAAGGCAGCTGGTGCGGGGTCTCAAATCTGGCCCTTGCTGGGTCTTTCCTGACAGAAGGTGAACTCAGTCTCAGGGCCCCTGCCCCTCCTGGCATCTCTGCCTCAGGATGGGCTCTGTGCTGTGTGCTCAGGGACCCCGGCTCCTCCCCCGCAAGCCCGGCATGCTGTGGCCACTTGTCTTCTCGCTGTGGCTGCTCCCTACGCAGAGCTGGCTGCTTCTAACACAAAGCAAGCAGGTGGACGGGGGGGCAGGCCCAGGCGGGGCGGCAGCGCAGATGTAGGAGCGGCTCTGCTATGACGGGTTCAGATGCTGGGGCTGCTCCTTTCTCTGCCTCTCCCCAGCCCTTTCGTCCCCCAAAGGCCCCATTGCTTCTCTCCCTTCTCCTCCAGAACCCAGGCACAGCCTCCTTTCAAAAGACTCATCTCTTTAGGACTCAGGGCCACGGCCTTTGCCACAGGGGAAGATTGGATCCCAAAGGGGGAAGCCTGGCCAAGTCCTGTCCCTGGGTGTCCAGTGGGCAGGGGGCAAGGAGGGTGTGTGGTGCTGGCACCAGGCCCCTGGCCTGGATGGACCTGGTCAGATGAACCACGTCACATGCTGCCCCGTCCTCTCAAGGCACAAAGCAGGTGCCCTGGGCCTCCCACCACCACTGCCCACCTCCCTCCATGGCTGGTGCCGGTGGCTCTCTGTGTGTAGCAATCTTTCCAGCCCTGTCCTCCCTACTGTGACCCCCCTGGTCTAGGTGGGCAGCAGGTGGCGTCATCTGAACTCCGTGATAACAGTCTCCTCCAGGCTGTCGGGGCCGGGCCGGTGGCCCAGGGGGCACTCGTGGCTGCGGAGCCCTGCCGGCCCGGCCCCTCATACTCCCTCCCCCAGCTCGGGCACGTTACCTGCTGTGCCAATGAGTTTCTTGGATTTGTTGAAGATCTGATCACCTGGGTTAGGAGGGGGCGCTACGTCCTGGCCCTGCCGCGCCAGCAGAGGGTTGTAATCCTTTCCGTCATAGTTTGCGTCAAAGAATTTCTTAAACCACTGAATAAACTCAAAATTATCTTGGAATTTTCCTTTCACTAATTTCTCTACGGGAATTATCTGAAATAGACCACACAAGCAGAGAACTTTAGCCACCTGCGGCCGCAGAGCTGCCTTTCTCTGTGAGAGGGTCCACTGCTCTCAGGAAAGCCAGCTCCTGGGCGGCAGCCATCGTCCACCTTCTCCACGGGGCCCCTCCTGCGGCCGGTGTGCTGTGGCCTGGGCCTGGCGTCCAGAGACAGCCCGCTCCTCCAAGCACGGGAGGAGCTGGCTGCGGCCCTTGGCACTGCTGTGTGCGGGTGGGGTGGGGGCTGCCAGGGGCTGGGGGCCACTGAGGCAGGAGAGTGAGCCAAGAGATTTTTGTTAGGCCCCACAGAGAAGGACCTTAATAGGAGCGGTACACTGAGCCTCAGCTGCTGAGATGGACAGGGTCGGAGAGAAGGAAGGGGTAGGAATGTCGTCAGGATAGGATGTCAAGTGAGGGTTTTCACCATGCCTTGAGCTGGGGGACATTCCCTTTGGAGAGTAGGGGAGGGTGGAGAGATGCGTGAGAGCTGGAGTGACCCCAGCGGCCCCTGCTGCCCCGGCTGGCGGGTCATCTTCTTCCCCAGGGTCACACAGCTCCTCAGGGGGGACCCCGGAGCGCAGGCACCTACTTTGTCAACACCCATCTTCTTGAAAGCTGCTTGCAGCACCTTGAAGTTGTGGATGTATTCATGCTCTAGTTTGGCCTGGAACTTCACCTTCCTCAAGTGCACACAGCCAGGGAAGAGCATGTCCATGAACTGGCAATAGGCTGCCCCTGGGGAGAAGCACAGCTGCCTGAGGGGGTCTGGCCACTCCCCTACCAAGGCTGTGCCCCCAAACTACCCAGTCTTGTCTCCTCTCTCCTTGTCCTGGCAGAGTCAGTCCTACGCATAGGATAGATATGTCCAGAACCACCCCACCACCCCCAGCTCTCTGAGAATAAGAGCAATTATGACGGACTGACACAGTCACGTGCTAGCACCATACCACACGCTGCATAGGTGTCACGTAATCCTAACAGCAACCCTAGTTTGACAGGGCATGTTCTCTCCATTTTAGGGATGGGAAGACTGGGACCTAGTGATTTGCCCAGGACTGCACTGTAAGAAGCTGAGATTTGGGCCCAGCGTGGCTAGATTGGACCTCATGCTATTAACCGCGGGCTTCGCTGCCTGTCCTAGCTCTCGGGACACCCCCAGCCGCTGGCCTCCTGCAGCCCTTCCCTGAGCCTCTCCTGCTCTTCACCCTGGACTCTTCCCATTCCCCGCAACCCTCATTTCCTTCACCTCCAAGCACTTTGACTAGTTTAGGGCTCCACTGCTCACCTCCTTAACCCTAATCGCAAACTGCATTCTCTGCTCTGGTCCTTCTGCCTCCTACTTTCGCACCTCTTCCCTCCCCTGGGCCCCTCTCTCCCCACACCCAGGCTCCTACCTGAACAGAGCTGTTCTATCTTGGTATAGTTGAGGTGCAGGGAGTCATTGACCCATGCAAGCATATCATGGCGACTCAGATTTTCACTGGTCACAGATGTGGAGTACACATTGACGGCCATACCCCAGCTGCAAAGAGAGAAGACAGGCGAGGTCAGCACCCAGGGGCCTTGTGCCATTCTTTAACTGTAAGGAGAGAAGGTGCTGGACAGTAACTGGGGAAGTGAAAAGCATCTTCCTCCAGACCAGCCTTGCGGTTTTCCTTCCTGGAAAACCCGGCAGGCATTTCCCTCTCGAGGTTAATGAGTGTCTGCTATATGCCAGATGTGTGTTAAGAAACTGGTGATAAGTAAGATGTGGTCTCTGCCTTCAAGGAGTTTACAGACAGGCAGACCCCCACGGAAGGGAGTGACAGGGCAGTAAAAGCAACACATACAAAGTTTAGAGCCAACACAAAGATGGGAGTGATCTCTGCAGCTTGAAAAGGTCAGCGAAGGCTTTGGAGCAGAGATGCTGGAGTCTGAAAGAACTAGGAGTTTTCCAAACATGCAAAGGGATGGGGTGGAAGGGTCCTGCAGGCCCAAGGACTAGCAAGAACCAAGGCATGGCTTATTCTGGGATTCTGAATTGTTCAGCAGGCCTGGGGAGCAGGTTTTTGTGTTGGGGTGTGGTACAGTGAGGTTGGCAGGAATGGAGTGCAAAGGGTTTTGTTTTCCACGAGGAGGAGTCTGGACTTTCTGTTCAGACAACAGAAAGCCATTAGAGGATTTTAAGCAGGCAGTAACCCGACCAGATTTGTGTTTTAGAAAGCTGACCAACCTTTGCGTCTCCCTTGACTTGAAACCCCATATTTTTGTGGCCAGTGGCCCGCTGGCTGACCCATAAGCACCTGAACTCTGCCTGTCTAGAACCTCCCCTCAATACGTGCCTGTCCTGTTATACTCATTATCCCAGCGAACGTCACCACAGGTCACCCAATCACGCACGTTAGAAACCCGGGGTTATCCTACATAGCCTAAGGCCCCTCACCCTCATATCCAATCATTCGTCAAGTCCTGCGGCTCTGCATCAGTGTGCCCTGTTCTGCCCACCTCTCCTGCTGCTTGTGGGCGTGGCTATGCATGCACGTTCTGGCCGAGGCCAGCAGTAGTCTCCTAAAGTGCTCCCAGCCTCCAGTCTTTCTCCTGGCACATCCCTGTTGCTGCTGCAATCAGAATCTAAGTAAAAATAGCCCAAACCACACCATGCTCCGTAGCGGTCATGAACAAGATACCCACTGACTGAATCTGCCTCATAGACTTGAGCTGTTCAGCATTTACAGGGTTGGAAGCATGTTTGAATTAGTGCCCAATATTTGAACGTTGGGATGTCTCACACAAAAGACTTGAGGTTTCTGGCTTTTGGCAGCCCAGGGCCTTTGTTTCTGCTCAGCAACCAATGGTTGGGGCTGCGCAGCGGCGCCCCCTTCTGGCCAGTGGGCATGAGCTCCTCCTTACCCTCCCCCTCCAGAGGCCCGTCAGCCAAGTGTCAGCCGCTGTTATCACTGACTCGCACTGTTAATGGGGCAGTATAACCTGGAACTAGGTCTTTATCAGAAGTGGACAAACAGAAGATAGACGGAAGGACAGCGTGTTTTGAGAATTGTGAGCGTGCTTATTTCGGACTGAAGAATACTTCTCTAGGTTTAATACATAAAGTGTCTCCACAAAGGAGAGACATACCCAGACCACTTCCCTTTCCTCCTCCTGCAGAGTCTGCAGGCGCAGATTGGAGAAGCCGCTTTAGAAAGGAGGCTCCACTGGCATCCACTGGGCTGTGCCTCCCCACGCCCTCCACCCCAAGTATACATAATGGAACTTCACTACGTGCACATTTAACTTCAATGGCATTTTTGAGAAAAATCGAGAGAAACCCTCTCGCTTTGCCCTTTGTTGCCCTGGGAAAGGGAGGTCCGGCAGGGCAAAAAGCCAACAGAAACAAAAATTATTGTATTGTCTTGGGAGCTCCTAAGGACTCAGGAACTTGGAATTCCAGAGATTTCCGAGGTGATTTTGACTGCACTCGAGTCTCCTCTTGCACAGCAGTTTTGAGCCCGGTGCCCTGTGTTCTGACCCTTGCTCTAGCCACAGGACTTGTTTAAATGCCAGCCCCCCTTGTCCATAAAGGCCTTAAAGCCAGGAGTGGGGTTTCCAGGCCAGTCGCAGGCAAGGTATTCAGCAAAACTGTTGAATGACTGAGTGATGCCTCCTCATGGCCTCTCCCGGGCTTTGAGTGTGAATCATCTTTCATCACTTTCTGGCCTGGACCCCCTCCCCCAGTCAACCTTTAGGACTCAGTGTGGGCATCAGCTCCCGCAGGACACTGTCTCTGAACCCCTGCCCTGACCCTCTCTGTTTCTATAGCACCCGGAGCGTGGCCCAGTCGCAGCATTTGTCAACTCTCTTGAAATCACTTACGTTTGTCCCTTCCACCTAGATGTAAGTTCCTCAACGGCAAGCTTATGTTTCCTTCACTTGTGGTTCCAGACCAAATCTCCATGAATTCTCCAATCATCGCAGAGACTGGATTTGGGAGACTGCTTCTGAGTGCCTAGGAAACTCGCCTGGCATCAGTAAGCTAGTGGGAATGGATGGACACCAAACTTGACAAAGAGGCAGAACGGGTAGATCAAAATAAAAGTGCATTTTATTTTGAGGACTCTTTAGTTAGGGATTGTGAGAAATAGAAAAGATTTGCCCCCCACCTTAGGGAATTTATAGTCTTACTGGAAAAACTCACAGGAGAATAGTAAAACCAAATGCCCCAAAGCTAAGTGAAAACAATAGGTGTGACAGGAAGTCAGGCAGGGGAGAGCTGGCAGGGTTAGAAAGAAATGGGCTTGAATGGCCCTCACAGGAGTGGTCAGACCCTGCCAGGCCTCCGGGGCAGGCGGGGGAGGGGGGTTGCAGAGGCCTTCCGGAGTGGAGTGCACGGGGCACAGGCTGTTGTGGATACTGGCCTTCCACTAGCTTGAGCTAGGGGATGATTCCTCCCTCAGGTCCCTGGGGCAGGGTGATGGGAAGGGGTGTGGAGGGGGGGCATGGCTCTGCATTCTAGGCGGGTCAGGGGTCAGCGAGGGTTCCAGGAGATAATGGGCGGGGGTCTTAGCTGTGGGAATTCCTGAGGCACTCTAGAGATTCTTTTTCTTCTTCCTTTCCTTTCCTTTCTTTTTTCTTTTCTTTTCTTCTTTTCTTTTCTTTTCTCCTTTCCTTTCCTTTCCTTTCCTTTCCTTTCCTTTTCTTTTCTTTTCCTGTTTAGCATATGAGTTTCAAGGACTGATTATTGAATAAAAGCAGAGGCATTGGTTCGGGTCAAAATTAGTACTCCAGGACTAATTCAAGAATCTCCCAGCCTTCTTTGGGTTCCTTAGAAGAGTACATCAGATTCTCCTTCAGAGACTTTCTAGTAGGTCAGAGTGATGCCCAAGTACATGCGCATGTGTGTGTGTGTGTGTGTATAACTACATATGTATTATGTATAACTATTATATATATTATGTATACAACTATATATAATATACTACATATAACATTTATTAATATATATTTATATATAACATACAACAGGTAGTGTATATATACAGTTGTCCCTTGAACAATACAGGGGTCAGGGACTCTGATCTCCCTCCACAGTTGAAAATCTGTGTATAGCTTTGGACTCCCTCAAAATTTAACTATTAATAGTCTACTGTTGACCAAAAGCCTTACTGATAACATAAACAGTTGATCAACACCCATTTTGTATATGTTTTATATACTGTATTCTTTTTTTAATTTTAAAATTTTTTATACTGTATTCTTACAATAAAGTACGCTAGAGAAGAGAAAATGGTATTAAAATCACAAGGAAAAGAAAATACGTACATACAGTAGCCTACTGTAGCCCACTGTGTGTATCGAGAAAAAAATATACATAGGAGTGGACCTGCACAGTTCAAACCTGTATTGTTCAAGAGTCACCTGTATAAGTTACATACACATACATATACACACACACATCACATGTGTATTATGCGTGTGCACGCACACACCCCTCCAGGTGATTCTGATCCTCATCTGATACGGGGCCTTGGTTGGGACTGCCTGGCTCACACTGCAATGGCATAGCCTGGATGGTGGGATGTTTTGCCACCTCCCTGGGGGGAAAGTGTTAGCCATCTTCCTCCTTGGTACATGGGGGAAATGTCTAGTTTTCTTTACAGAATACAACTAAAGACCTTGCTATCAGGGCTCCAAGAGCCACCAAGAGCTATACAGGTACTTGAAAAATGCCAAAGTCAGATTCTCAGCTTGGCCAGAAATTCTCAGTTCTGTCTGTGCCTGATGATGGGTCCCCAAAGTGGCAACAGGGTCTATAAGAAGGAAGTTGAAAAAATGTCTCCTTTCAGGGCCAACAATCATGTTGTTACCTCCTGTGGGGCTTTTGGGAAAGAGGGTGAGGGTGTGGTGGAGTGGGGTGGGAGAGTGGGGTGAGTGTAGGTGGGAGGCTGATACCAGAACAGAGCCATTATTTCCACTCAGGACTGGCTACTCTCTGCCTTGGTCAGAGTCAGGGTCAGGATCAGCTCAAGAGGACTCATCTAAGGTACCCAGGAGTCTCTGCAAGGGTTTTCTGTCATACTGGCTAGAGGGTCCCAGAGAAACAGCTTCCTAGCTCCCTTATCCCCCATCCTGATAGGCCGGGCAAGATTTCATTTTCCTTTCCTACACTTGGCACTGCGAATACAACTAAGTTATGGCCAGCAGGTGGCAGCCAGGTCCTGAGCAAAGCCTCGTTAACATTTCCCCCATCCTCAAATCCTCCTCTCCCTAGCTCAACTTAGAAAAAGAGAGCCCCTAACTTTGATCTGGTCCCTCAAAGAAAAAGCCTGCTTCTGTCAAAAGCTCGTGGTCTCGTGGTGTCAGGGCCCAGGGGGTAGAATGGGGTGCGAATTCCTGCCCCAGGCGTCCTCTGAGAGCTGGACCAGCTGGAATGGCCTGGAACAGTGGGTCTAAGACTTTGGACTGAACTACATTGACCTCTCTATTCCTCGAAGCCACACATTAAACTCATCCACCTTCTGATGGCTTTTTGTATTGGGTGTTGTCTCAGACCTAGACTCAAACCAGATCAGCTTCTGGGGACAAAGATATATAAAGCATTAATCCATGCCATCTGGCCTTTTGTGGTCCAATAGCCTTCAATTAAAGCGGAGAAACAGTCGGAGAAAACTCCAAGTTAACACACCTGTTGCCAAGAGCTGCTTATCTCTTCCGAGAGAATGGTAGCCAACCACACAAGGGGCCACGCTCTGTTTCAAAAGCCACCACAGCCAGGTCTTCCCTGTCCCTGTGTTTCTACCATCATCTTTGGCACATGGGGACTCTCAGGAGAAACAGCCCCTGATTGGGTTGTGGCAGGTCACCCTCTGAGCCAGCTGTAAACCGCATTCCAGGACCAGACTGAAAATGTGGCCTCAGGAAAAGCCTGCTCTTCAGAACCATGGCTCCTGCTACAGGTCTGGAGTCATGGGAAAGACAAGTTCAGGAGGTTTAAGCTGGTGATTTTGCTAAGTCATTTCCTGTGCTAGGACGGTAAGGTTCATGGTGCATTTACTGGAGATGGGAAAGGTGGCCACAGGTCTCAACCGGAGACCAGAACCGCCAGTCATTCTGTAGCCTACAGATTTGAAAATGACTCCATTTCAACATCCCATGGTCAGAAGAGTTTCTAGTAACCATCCAGTTCCTTCCCAGATACCTTGGACTACATTAGTTCTACGTATGTATATCCCTAAGTCATAAATAAGTCTATAGAACTCGGAAAGCTCACTAGCCTAAATCTGATTTTGGCTTTTTGTTTTCAGGTCGTCAGTGGAAATCTATCTTCTACAAATGTGTCTTGAAGATAATTCAGGGAAATCCAGCCCCCAGTTCTTTGGTTCCTAGAAGAACCCCCTGCAATTCCCAGGACTCTATCCTCTGTCCAGCAGCCTATGAAAGGCACACCAGGTCTTTCAGTCCTGCAGTGGGTGTTGGGCATGCCTTGGGCAGCCTCCAAAAAGGTGCTACATTAAGAGTACTGATCTCCAGTCAGAACACTTGGGTTCAAATACTAGCTCTCACATTTCCTAGCAGTTCGGCTTTGGGCTGTGGTTTCCTCATCTATAAAATGGGGACAGCCCCCACATCATTGAGCCTTTATGAGGATTAGGTGAACCACATATACAAGGCTGGGCAGAGCCTAGAACACAGTCAATTTTCAGCAAATATTTGTTAGCATCACTGGGGCAGACAGTGAGAACCCAAGGGCACTTGTTTGAGAAGCAGGTGCTCAACATGTATCCAGCTTCAGATCTCCGAGACCAAGGAAGGCCAGTCCACGAGGGAGAGAGACTACAGAGCTCTGTCCTCTCTGCCTGGGGACAGCCATCTGGGCTTCCTGAAGCTGGGCCCCTGACCACAATCCCTCCCAACTCCAGATTTCCCATATATTCGACTTTGTAGATGTCATCCTACCGGCCAGGAGGACTGGAAGAGATGCTGTGGGATCAGAGGACAACTCTAAGAAGTCTGCCAAAACGTTTCCCACTCCTGACATGGGGCTATGCCCATTGTCATTGGGTTAACCCTTCCTGCCCAGGCCCGGGGGGGCTGAAGTCACCTGTCTGGAAAATCTGCAAAATTGCTACCCCTTGTCCCTTTGGGTCACACATCCAGGTTACTCCGGGGTTGGATGGAGGCAATATGTGCAGGCAGGCATGGAGGGTTCTGAGGGCCTGGAGGAGCCCTGCCAGCGGGTCACAAAGCCCTGGCAGACCCAGCCAATCACTTTCTTCTCATGGCTGAGCAAGGACCTGACTCATATGGGGGCTCAGCTCTCACTGCGGAATTAGTCAAAGGGAGGGAGAGGGCAGGTGGACTAGTTCCAGGGCCGGTGGGGAACCAGCATGCACCCAATCCTGCAGATCCAGGACAGGGATCTGGATGGTATTGGCTCAGGTAGGGACTGGAGCGTCTCTAGGATTCTGTCCTCACAACACTTTTAGGGCATGTGGCTGTTCTCAAAGATCCTGAACCCCTCGGAAGTCCCAGTTACCAGGGGTCCTGGAATGTCCTGCCGAACAATGATGTCAACTCTCTCTCTATTTTTTTTAGAGAGAGAAAACAAGCGAGACTTAGGGAGAGGGGCAGAGAGAAAGAATCTTAAGTGGGTTCCACACTCAGCACGGAGTCCGACACGTGGCTTGATCCCACAATCCTGAGACCAGAACCTGAGCCC
Organism: Suricata suricatta; assembly: GCF_006229205.1. Taxonomy (NCBI): domain Eukaryota; kingdom Metazoa; phylum Chordata; class Mammalia; order Carnivora; family Herpestidae; genus Suricata; species Suricata suricatta. Next base: position 144,600,700 of record NC_043703.1, read on the forward strand.
AAATCAAGAGTCAGATGCTCAATTGACTGAGCCGCCCAGGTGCCCCTGGTCTCAACTCTTCAAGAGCCTTCCCCAGGCCGGTCTGGGTTATGTTGCCACATCCCCGGAAGCTGTGTTCAGCCCCTCTCCCCCTGCCCTGCTCTGCGGGGGTGGCTTGCTGGCCCATCTGTGCAGCCTGCGGATAGACAGGGAAGGACGCCGCAGCGGCTGCTGTGATGTGTTGAGAAGAGAACATTGGTTTCTGCAGCCCTGGCGTGTCTGATATTTCCTTAATGATCCTTCACGCTTCAAAAGCAAGTCTGTGTCTCAGGGGGCAATACAAGCTGTGTCACTTCATCTTCCTTTAAAACGATGTTTCGTCAGACTGTGTGGCTTGCAGTTGTCACTGGACCAAGTGGCATGTTCTCCCTACCTCTGGGACGACTGGGTCTGACTGGTTGTTTAGCCCACTTTCCCTCGACCCCAAGCTCAGCCCTCCTTCGCCCCCGTAGCTCTTCTGCCCCACAGCCGATCCCTCTCAGAATTCTCCAGCTTTATTCCCTTGCCCTTTTGACAGATTTCTCATTTAGTCTGTTAGCCTTTCCACCAGAAAGTCTGCCCTGCTGATGTCTAGAGCTTGACAAGCTTCAGTGTTTGGTTTCCTGTCTTCTCGTGCAGACTGTCACTCTTCAGGTCCCTGAGACTCTAGCTGCCTGTCCTGCAGGAAACAGTGGGTCCCCCTCAGTGAGGATGTGCACTGGACGGGGTACAGTAAGGCTGCCTACTTTCTTTCTTTCTTGTTTTAAAAATTTTTAACATTTATTTTGAGAGAGAGAGAGAGAGACAGAACACAACTGGGGGAGGGGCAGAGAGAGAGGGAGGCACAGAATCTGAAACTGGCTCCAGGATCTGAGCTGTCAGCACAGAACCCGACACGGGGCTTGAACCCATGAACCGTGGGATCATGATCTGAGCCGAAGTCGGACGCTTGACTGACTGAGCCACCCAAGCGCCCCAAGGGCTGCCTACTTTCAAATAGCTTCTCCCTTGGTCTACCATGGGTCCTGAAGTTCCCACCACAAATGACATTCTTATAGATGAAAGCCTTTATCTCCAAAAAGCCTTAGTTATTATCTCGATTTTGAATATGAGGAAATGAAGGCTCTGGGTTCAAGTGACTCGCTCAAGTTCAAGCTTAACCACTGGCAAAAGCTAAAGCATGAACCCATTCCATTTGAACCTACAGCCTATGCTCTTACTTGACCACTACACTGTGGCAAGAAGAGTTGTTTGATCCTGCACAGCCCTGGTGCATGATGACTTGCTCTGACAGCCCTTGAGCATTAGGAGAAGAGTAAAGAAATTTCAGAGGTGTTCTTTATGTTTCCTTTTCCAAGCTACTGTAACGTTGTCTTCATCTCAATCATCAACTACTTACTGACCACTGACACAAGGTGCTAAACACTTTATGAGGCACCCTGAGAACACAGGATCATTTTAAAACATGGGTCTTGTCCTTAAGGAGCCTTTGTTTGAAGAAATAAGAGTAATTCATAAAACAACAAGGGATTCCACAAACCAGAACAGAGGAGGTGCTACACAGAGAGCTCCAAGAGAGCACAAAGGATGAGTGTGGGCTCAGTTAGATGATTGCTGGGGGAAGGTGGCACCTAACTTGGGCCTTTAAAGATGACAAGATATCAGAAAGCAGCAAAGAGAAAAAGAGAAAGTGGAGACACAGATAAGAGGTTTGGTGCTACTCTTACTTTTTAAAATGAGCATAAGACCAGTGATTCAATCTTAGAGGAATGTTACGGGATGCGATCAAGGGAGGAGGTAGGAGAGGTAGGTGATGTGTCCATGCCAAGGGAGGCACCAGTTTCAAGGAGGTCATTGGCCCTGTTTTATGAAGTTACCAGACCTCTGATGGAGAAATGGTCATTAGATTGTGCAAGAAGAAACGATGAACATCTGAGTCATCCTGCTGCAGGGTGGAGAGAGAAGCGAGACCCAAAGACAGTTACAGAGTCCCAGATCCTTTGCCTAGAAGGCTGCTGAGTGGGGAAATCAGGAGTTTGTCATCCAGGCTATTTATGTCTGCTGCCGTATCACAGGTAACAAAGTGAGCGACTTGCCTGCAAGGTGGGGACACTGTGCTACTCTTGGTAAAAGCTGAAAGCAATATACAGATTTCATGTAGGCTTGTGCTTTTCATCTCAGTGTCCCACACATCTCCCTTCAGAATCCATATCCTGTTCTTAAGTTTTAGACTTTATCTGTCCACAAAGGCTCACAAGTGCAACCTCATGGTCTTTCTTTTTTTTTTTTTTAATTTTTTAAATATAGTTTATTTTCGAGACAGAGAGAGACAGAGCACAAATGAGGGAGGGGCAGAGAGAGAGGGAGACACAGAATCTGAAACAGGCTCCAGGCTCTGAGCTGTCAGCACAGAGCCGGACGCGGGGCTTGAACCCACGAACCGTGAGATCATGACCTGAGCCAAAGCCGGATGCTTAACCGACTGAGCCACCTAGGGGCCCCAACCTCACGGTCTTTCTAAAGCTTATGACAACCCTGTGTCATGAATGAAAAGAAAGAATGGGGGGAAAATTTAAATGTAAGAAAGTCTTAACTAATTTGAATGTTTGGAATATATTTTAAGTATTCATTTACTGTACTGTTTAACTGTAGTTATTCAGAACAGAACCTCTTTTGATCCTCAGTTTGACTGAAAATCTTGTTGAAAAGTCTATTAAGGCAGTGTAGAATGCACAAAATTCATTACTAAGGACTTTCCAGAGCCTCAGATTCATTCATTTACTTACCACCATTTATGGAGTGTGTATTCCAGGCATTGAGCCAGGCACAGGGCCTATAGAAAGGAATGGGACCCAGTGTGGGCCCTCAAGGTGTCCACGGATAGGGTGGGAGCTGGGCCAGTGAACAGATAACCAAAGGGCTCCACATTATGCTACAGCCCCACAGGCAGGAAGGACATGCTTTGGGAGCAACCCTGCTTCCTGGGTCAGGGAAGCCTTTGTAGAGGAAGCCGAGTTTGACGTGGGTCTTGAAAGAGAAAGTCATCAAGCAAAGAGTTAAGAGAAGAGGGCGAGGATCACAAATAGTTCACCCCAGAATGCATGCTGGGAGCAGGAGGAGGTGAGGTTAGAAAGGTAGACAGGAGCTACACACCAAGAGCTCCGTAGAGATGTTAGGGGGTATTACATCTGGGGTAAACTCAAGGGAATTTTGTTTCCCTGGATACAATATATTTGTGACAATACAAAAATATTTGTAACAATATTATGGTTAAAAAACAGCATAATTTTCAAATCAAAATTACAGCAAATGAAATTACAGTGATGAGAAACTGCATGAAATTTGTAATGCTTGAGGCTTTATTTTCTATTCTCTTTTCTAGTAAAAATTGAAGAGATTCCCAAGTGCTGCTTGCAGAAATCAGTGCCCTCCAAATTTTTGGAAACTCTTTATTTTGATTTTAGACTCACAATTGCAAAATAGGACAAAGAATTCCCATGCACCCTCATCCAGCTTCCCCAGTAACATCTTACATAACAACCGTGAAGGCCAGGAAGTTGACATTGGTACATTATTAACTAAGCTATAGACATTATTTTGATTTAATCAGTTTAACGTGCACTTTTTCTTTCTTTTCTTTCTTTCTCTTTTTCTCTCTTTCTTTCTTTCTTGGTGTACAGTCTAAGAAATTTCATCACATGTATAGATTCATGTAATCACCACCCTACTAGGACACAGAACTCTTCTATAATCTCAAGGAAACTCCCCTCTACAGCCCCTCCATATCCATGTCTCATCCCCAACTCTAACCCATGGAAGTCACTGATCTGTTTGCCATCACTATAATTTTGTAATTTTAATAATGCTACATAAATGGGATTATACAGTAACCTTTTGAGATTGGCTCCCTCCCCCACTCAGCATAATGCTTTGGGTTCTATCCAAGTTGTTGCATACATTAATCACCCGTTTCTGTTGCTGAGTAGTATTCCAAACAACGGTACAAGTATGGATATGCCACATTTTATCCATCCACTCACTGAAGGATATCTGAGTGTTTCCAGTTTTGGGTGATTACTAAAAACCCTATGAGAACTTTCCTCAGTCTTCTCTTGCTTTGTTCATGAAAGTCTGGTTCTGGGAAACATCTCTCCATGTTTTTCTGTCCTCTGAAGCCACACAGCTGGTTGGGGTTTGTAGCTGGAAGGCCCAGGCATTAGGTTTGGGGACACAGGCACACAAGCAACTCTTTGGACTGACTATTCTCAAAACTATGGGTTTGTTCAATCTAACATCTGTACCCCTGCAGGCCAGGTTCTTGCTGCTTAGAGACATTTACTCTATAACTCAAATCTGTGAACTTATCTTTCTAGATGGCACAATTTTATCAAGGATACTTTAGAATAATAGTGATCAATTTGGGGAACCTTCAATATGAACAAAATCGAGAAGTGCTTTAGAACAAACAGGGGATGGAGTTTCAAACATTCAGTTGTTTGCAGGATTACTGGGGCTGAATCCACTACGGTTCAGAACAGCCTGTCTAAATTCCGACCCAGGGGCGCCTGGGTGGCTCAGTCTGTTAAGTGTCTGACTTTGGCTCAGGTCATGATCTCACGGTAAGTGGGTTCGAGCCCCGCATCAGGCTCTGTGCTGACAGCTCAGAGCCTGGAGCCTGCTTCGGATTCTGTGTCTCCCTCTCTCTCTGTCCCTTCCCCACTCATGCTCTGTTTCTCTCAGTCTCAATAATAAATAAACAAAAGATTTAAAAAAAATAAATTCCTACCCAAACTTGCACAATACTCTCTTAGAGTTAAAGAAAGACTGAAGTAGTCAAAAGCATAACAGAGAAAGGACTCATACATTGAACGGTCCTTATAACACCCCTACCCTTCAGTCAAAAAACCCAGTGGGTGGGAATATAGATTTACTCAGGACCTTGGGGCCATAAATAGAATAGTCATTCCCTGACCGGAATCAAATACTCTAACCTCCAGTGTCTCCCGAGGGTGCATATTTTACAGTTACAGATACATGTTCTGCTTTCTTTAGTGTTCTGTTAGGTCCAAAGAGCCAACAGTTGTTTGCCTTCTTCTGGGAAAATGAACAACCTACCTGGTCTGTTATGCCCTAAAGACTTCCTGAGGCCTTGCCTGTTTCTCACAAGTCCCCAGCCATGGCCTTAAAGACCTTAAACTTCTGCATGATTCTTCAAGTGAATGACCTTACACTGTGTTCTAAAGACAGGTAAACGCTAAGATGGATTCCAGCCATCTGCTGTTTTCTTTCAGAGAGGGCACAGTGTTCCAAAGAGAAATATAATTTGTCCAAAGTAAAGTTTATTATCGAGGACATGATTTACCCCAAGGAGGTAAATGCTATACTTTCAACAGACAGTAGGTCATTCCCAACTTTCCAAATTTTCTAAATCATCACACTTGTAACTTAACCAAGCCCTCAGGATGCAGACCTCTTCCTTAGGGATCTAAACATGAAGAGGTCCTTCGTGAATTAAGCTAGCCCCTCCACGTCTTCCCACTTCGGGCTTCCCTCCTTACCAAAACCTTTCTACCGATGTGTACATGTGAGATCTGGACAAACCTTTGGTGTTATGACTCAACTTCAAGGGAACCATCAGACATCAACAGTCTACTGCAGCATCTCTGCCCCTGTGGCAGGGCCCGCTCACCTGTCCTGAGGGCAACAGCCTAGCAGCTAAGTTAGTGGAGCCTTCTGCACACTTGGTTTTAGGGTCTCCTTTAAATTGGTGGTCCTTTATGGCATACACTACTTGTAGCTCACTGAAAACACACCACATTTCTCAGTAAGTAGGCTCACCACCAGTGAAATCCTATTATTTTTCTCCATCACATATTTTTCTATTCATTGCAGTATTACTTTGAATCCTGCTAGCCTACCTCTAGATGTCATGTTCTCAATGAGGTGATTTGGCCCATCGGCTTCTGCTCTAGGAAAAAGAGATTGTTAGATAATTCAAGAAGGAGAAAACCCTGGCCTTGATTTAAGAATCAAAACCTTAGCCACTCAAGGGGAATCAGGGTTGTTTTCTTTTCTCCTCAAGCCTTTTCAGTTCATGCTTTACAAGAGGCCTGGAAAGTAGGGCAAATCCTACTGAAGGAGAGCAGACAGAATCTGCTGCAGGCCAGCTGTGAGATGTGAAAAGAGAAGTCAAGGGTGACCCTGCAGTTTCTGGTTCCAGCACTGGAAGGAAGGAGGAAACTACAGGAGGAGCAGGTTTCAGGGAGGGGTGAGGCCCAGGAGCTCACTTGATGTCATACACCAACACTGGGGAGACTAGGTAGGGCTATTAGGAAATATCATATTAATAGGGCACAATATCCCATGCTTTATTATAAGATTTTTTAAAGTTTATTTATTTTGACAGAGAGAGAGAGAGAGAGCACAAATAGGGGAGGGGCAGAGAGAGACGGAGAGAGAGGATCCCATGGCGAGAACCCATGAACCATGAGATCGTGACCTGAGCTGAAATCAAGAGCAGGGCACTTAACTGACTGAGCCACCCAGGTGCCCCCTCCATGCTTTATTAAGTCAGTCTCTGGTAGTCAGACATTTTTGACATTGAGATGGTGCTAGAATTAACACCTATGAGCATTCAATTTTTGTCTAAATATACTACTACCTGTGGGGAGGGAATTACTGTGTTAAAGGGCATGGCATGTTTTAAGGCTTAACAGTTATCTACAAAGACTTTTTTTTACCTTTTATTTCTTTCCTTCCAGAAGTTCGAGTGCATTTCAATACACTCTCACCAACATGGAATGTGATTATTTTAAAAAATGTGTTGATTTAGTAAAAGCCAACATTTTTTTGTTCATTTAAAAAACATTGCTTTGATTACTAGGGAGGGAGAACATATTTCCACATTTATTACCCGTATAAATGTATTCTTCTGGGAACTGTCTGGGCCATAGCATTTGGAGAGGCCACAAGTCACTGATCTACCAAACATCTGGATATTCTGATAGTAAATGCTCACTATTCACACCTTTACTGAAGATCTACCTAGGGTTCTGGGATTGATTTGTACTGGCCCCAGATATAGCTATTTATTTATTTATTTATTTATTTATTTATTACTAAATGGAATCCCTGATAGTCCATGTAATTTATTCTGACCATGAGATACTAGAAAATGTCCCCATATGAAGGTTTTGAAGATTCATGTCAGGTAATTATAAAATGAAAGAAAATACTGTTGACATACCGCAGCTACACTAAAATGCATTTTGATTTGAAAAAAGTGGAAGTTTGGTAACAATGGAGAAGATGGACATTACCAGGGAACCAAGATAAAGCTGACATTACCCCAGAAATGCCCCCTGCCCCTATTTTTGCCTGGTACATGGGGGAGAGGGGTTAAGAAAGGAAAAATGACTTAGGGTTTCCCAAGATTCTGCTGAAAGTAGGAGAAATAAAGAATTAAGAGAGCAAACTTTAACTGCATCTCCCAAAATAGGAAGTCTTACAGTGTATTTCTTATGAAATAAATTGGCATGTTTAGCCATGTGGACAGGCAGCATGGTACACACACAAAAAGACTCCAAAGGACCCAGCTCAGCCCTGCCTCTCATGATCTTCTGGGCTTTGGGCAAAAGTGGCCCCCCGAGGCCTCAGTTTCTTGTTATGAAATAGAAATGCATTCTGGACATCACTCACTACGTGTATGGCTTATGGGCACCCAAAACACACATGGTCTGAACAGACCATTTGTAGAAGAAGTGCAAATGGCTAACAAACATGACATATGAAAAATGTTCAACCTTACTAATGACTTCTAAGTAGCTGTGTTGCTGGGTGGTCATGAAGGTTAAAACTAACCTAAGCGGGGCACTCACACAGGACCTAGCCAGTCCGGCTTTAGAGTTACAGTTATTGGTGAGAAGTTGGTAAAGCAATTCTGACGGAGAATTTTTAAAGTCTTTGACATAACAATGTAATTCAGTAGGGAGAGGCAGCTGGAGACTGTAAGTAATACTGTTAAATAAAGTAAGTTGTGAGTGGATGTATTTTGTGCACATTTTATGAGGTAGCGGTCCACAGTCGGGAAAAGTGAGGGGTCTGGGCAAAGGCCCAGACCTGGGCATTTGATAGCAGTGACTGGCCAGGGCATCACGAGCCTGGCTTTAGCTGGATTTGGAATGGGTGCTTCCTAAGTTTTAGTTTCTCTTCCTTTCTCTGCCCTTGTGGTGGTGATAACCGACAGGAGCTCCAGACCACGTACGTCGAGAGCTCGCACAGAACTCAGTTTCCTTAAGATAGCGCTTCTCATATTTTGTGTGTCACTTCTCTGGAGGTCAGGGTGAGGTTCTAAAGGGACCACCCAAATAGAATCCTTATCATTCCCTTCCTGGAACCAGAATTCTGGAATTTTCTTTTTCTTATTTTAGAGGGGTCATGGTGTGGTGCTGAGATGGGGCCTATGTTCCTGCACTGAGCACGAATCTTGCTTGGATTCATCATTCGCTAATTTGTTCACACACGAACATATGCTACACTCATGAATATTTAAGATTCTATGCACCTACTATGTACATCAAGATGATTGGGCCAGAGGAATTCTTCTCTCGCCCATGGAGGGCTCCTAGTTTAGTGAGTAGGGCTGTACACAGTGGCCAAGTGGTGACTAACTAGTTAATAACTATTTCAGAGGGTAGTGACGTCTAAGGATAATTTACTCTTTTGACCACCTCCTCCAGGAAACTGCAGCATGTCGCGAAAGCAGCTTAGTATGATTTAACCCCCGCTTCTCCCCCACCCCAAATCTCCTGATACTGCGTTCTCGGCCTCCTCTCTGCTACAGATTATGAGGTAGGCTGTGAGGCCACCCTACTTCAGGTACCTCGGGGAAGAGTGATGTGTGAGGATATGGGAAGAGCTGCTTCAAAAGAGGCCAGATACTGGTGCATCTCAATTCCAAATAAGCCAGGATAAGCACCGAGTTAGACCAGAGATGGGACCAGAGGATGACTTCATGGTGGCAGCAAGGACGTTCAAAAAAGGGACAGATGAGTGAGGTATATGCTCACCAGAGACCTCACGAGCACTCTGCAGTGCCTGCCAAGATGAGGCCCCACACCTGTGCCTGGGAGCAGAGGACACCTTGCAAGCTGCCACCTCCAGGCAGCACTGGAGAAGGCTGGGGGCGGGCTGAAGCGCTCAGGCTCAGGATCCCTGCTCTGGGAACCCAGAGCTTTAGAATCCGGTCCGCGCTAGCTCAGAGTTGAATCTGTTAAAAGGTCACAGGACAATAGCTTAATGATGACCAAACAAACAAACAGCTTTTACTGAGAGTCCAGGCAAATGTTGGAACATGGTTGGTGGGAGTGTAATTTAGCACAGTCTTTGGTTGAGAAAAAAAAAAAGGTATTAAAAGCCTTTACATATTGTATATTCTTTGACCTTATTTCTATTTCTAGGAACTTTGTACTAAAGCAATAATTATGAGTATGTGTAAGACTTTACACATAAGCATATTTATAATAATGAAAAACTGGGAACAACAGAAACGATCAACAATAATGAACAGCTAAATAAATCACGGTACAACCTGAACTCCGCCGCTGCCTGAGAGAGCGCTGTTGTAGGAGAGGGGGCGACTCTGGCGGGCTGGCTGGCTCTGCGCCCATTCCCAGCACCCTGCCCCTTGCCTGTCCCCACTAGAGCGGTCAGAAAGGTGAAATACTTGCTTCACAGCTTCCCTTACAGCGAAGAGCCACTGGAGACATGAGGAAACCTGGCAAAGGAGCTGGAATGTCCTTCATGGTGTCGTGAGCTGTACCAGCTTGTACCCCCTACTTTCAGACTCCTGCCATGTGGGAAAAATACCCCTATTATTTGTTGAAGCCACGCTTAGTTTAGATTGGGGTTTGCCATGAACTAACACCGCTAGTTGTCCTTAGAGTTTATTGTCATTTGTATCAAAACACAGTCCCGACTGATGGAGACATGGAAAGACGTTTACAATACATTAAGTGAAGGTAAGGTATTACAGAGCAGAAGCATTTCAATAGGCATAGAAAAATAATGTGAAGATATGTTCTACCACAATAATTGTGGTTCTATCTGACGGCATGGTTTTAGGGGATTTTTATTTTCTTCTTCAGGCTTATCTGGATTTTCTAAATTTTTTACAATGAACATATGTGATTTTTGTGACAAGAAAAAAACTCAATAAAAATATTTCTTAAGAGGGTCCTGGGTGGCTTCATCAGTTAAGCATCTGACTTTAGCCAGATCATGATCTCGTGGTTTGTGGGTTCGAGTCCCGTATTGGGCTTTGTGCTGACAGCTCAGAGTCAGGAGCCTGCTTTGGATTCTGTGTCTCCCTCTCTCTCTGCTCCTCCTCAACTCATGTTCTGTCTCTCTCTCTCAAAAAATGAATAAACATTAAAAATTAAAAAAAAACTCAATAAAATATTTTTAAAAACAGGGTAGGGGCACCTGGGTGGTTCAGTCAGTTAGTCCTCCAACTTCGGCTCAGGTCAGATCTCACGTTCCTGGGCTCCAGCCCCGCGTCAGGCTCTGTGCGGACAGCTCAGAGCCTGGAGCCTGCTTCGTGTTCTGTGTCTCCTTCTCTCTCTGCCCCTCCCCCTCTCATGCTCTGTCTCTCTCTGTATCAAAAATGAATGAAACAGTAAAAAAAAAAAAACATGGTAGAGAAGTATGGAAGGAAGCCTGTGGTCAGTCAGCCAGCAAGCAGTCCTTGATAATAGTTGCCAAAATAACCATTTAAAGGCTTCTCTTGTTTTTTGTTTGGGTTGTTCAGACTTCTTTGAAGTGGTGGTTCGAGCCCTTCCTTGCTAGTCTGTCTGGTTGTAAAAGGTCTGCGCTAGCTTGTAACCTGGCTGGCTGGGATCGGGCCCCACTCTCCTCTCGGATGGCCGGGAGAGGCCGTGAGGGGCTCCGAGCTCTTCCTAGCTCATCTCTGCTCTTGGCTGTGGGGTCTTCCTTCCCATCTCCTCCCCTCTGTCTCACATTTTTTGCTTTCTCACAAGCTTCTTGGCGGAATCAAATGAGATAACCTATCTGAAAGGACTTTATGCATTACAAAGTGTAACAAAGAGTAAGGTATTTTTCTTTGTACTTTGTATTTATACTTTGTTCTTCCTCCTTCTTTTTCCTCCCTGTTTTAAAATCTTTTACTCTTCTTCTTTCTCTTCGTCCCTCTTTCCTTTTTTTGCTCCTCCTCCTGCTTCCTCCGGCCGTGGCCCAACAAGGACGTGCTGGGCCTCTGCAGCCCTGTATCTGTTCTTCGATCACATTTTACAAGAACCCTGCACTGTTCTTATCTACTCACCGGCCTCTCGTCCTTGGTCACCAGTGAGCTCTGGGAGCAGCGTCCATGCCTTTCCAGTCCTGACAACCTTTCATGACACCTGACTCACAGTACACTCCTGGCAAATGTTTGCCTGATACCGTGAAGTACGCTTCTATTGTTTTATTATCTGCATAAAGCGTAATACTGAAACAGACACACTCACTTATGTGTAAAATCAGCCGTCCATATAAATGAGTGGAGATGTATTATTTGCATCTTCAAAATTAAGGTCTTGTGGAATCTTTATTTTTATGAAGCAATAACTGAGATTGGCAGAAAGATTAGTAAGTTGGAAAATGATTTTTTTTCCTTCCAAACTACAGTTTAAAAATATTGGGGAATGGGAACATTGATAATGATAATGTGACAAAAAAAGTTTTTTAATGGTAAAATATTAGAACTAAATTATATTTTAAATCTGTATTATCCACTGAAAGACTTTATTTTTTTTAAGTTTATTTGTTTTGAGAGATACCAGTGAGGAGGGGAGGGGCAGAGAGAGGGAGAGAGAGAATCCCAAGCAGGCTCTACGCTCTCAGCGCAGAGCCCGATGTGGAGCTCGATCCCACAAACTGTGAGATCATGACCTGAGCCAAAATCAAGAATTGGATGCTTAACCGAATGAGCCACCCAGATGCCCCACCACCGAAGTGCTTTAAAACAGTCTGTGAGGATCCATGAAATGCTGCATGGAAAGTACATGTCGTAGGAACCATTCCTATCCTTCCCGCTCGGGCCAAGTTGTCAAATCATTGATCCTTCTCGTCCAGCTCGTCCCAGCCATGCTCACTGACCTCATCCTTGTCCAGATTATTGTCATTCTGTGACCAACAGTATTCCTCCTCTAGTCTCCTTTCATCTTTGTTGCCCTTCACTTCAAAACAAACTTCCCAAACACACTGCTTTCATCAACCCCCTGCAAAGCTCCAGTGGCCCTTTATGTCTCTCTATAGGATAAAGACCAAATGTCTTGGCCTGGTGTTCACAATTTCACTGCATACCACTCCCCCCATTCTTTTCTTTGACTTCTCCATCCAATAAACCCTCAGCTTCAGACTGTTGTTCTCCTTCCTCCAGTCTTCCCAATATTGACTCCCACCCGGCCCTGACTTGTTCCTCAATGCCTTCCTCCTTTCAAGGTGAAGCCCCTACCTCACCAATCCCTGGCTGACAGCCTGGATCCCAAACTGCTGGGACAGGCTATGGCAAGAGGCTAAACCACTCAAAAGAAATTCAGATGAGGTTTTGCATTTGGATCTGCAAAACCAAATGGAAGGAAGAGATTAGGCAGAAGACATAAGAGTTTGCAACAGAGTGTGCAAAAATGCAGAAGGCTTTTAAACAGATACAAGCTTGATGTGAGTTGTCTTTGTGATGGAACCGAGAGGTTGGGGAAGGGACCACTTGACTGAGCCTCTGGCATGCGCCTGAACCCCTGTGCATTTTATCTCATCTGTTCCTTACAATGCGGGGAGGTACTAATGGGCTGAAGGTATTATCAGCCCCATTTTACAGGCTTCATCTCTGCTTCTTTGCAGACCATTGGTAAAGCAACCTCTGATTCGGTGTCTTCCCAATGTCTTCCCATTGCACCTCATTAAACTCCCTGTGACTGGCACCTGCCTGCCTTTCCAGCTTCACTTCCCATCACCTCTCCCCCTTCTCACTACTCTGTGTTCCAGCTGTAAGACGCTGTACCAAAAGAATCAAACTTGGGAGCCTTTTGTTCATGCTTTTCTTCTTTGGAAATGCCTGCACTTCCTTGCCATTGATCTTCACCTGGAAAATGCCCACCTAATCTCAAGCTTCATGTCAACTGTCAAGTTACCTGGCAAGTTTGCCCTGATTCCTACTTCTTTCTACTGGGCTGGGTTAGATTGGCCTTCCAGGTATTTCTATAATACTGTGTGGGCATACATCTAATGGAGACAGTACTTACCATAATTATTTCTTCCATTTCATTATGAGTTTCTTGAAGGCTGGCATTAAGTCCTTGCATCCCTAATGTCTAGTATGGTGCCCAGCACATGGTATGTTCTCAGAGAGCAGAACAGAATTGGGTCTCAGAGAGTTTAAGTAACTTTCCCAAAGTAACAGCTGATTAAAACTGGGTTTGAAGCCAGGTAATTGATTATAAGGTCTTTCTAGGATGAAGAAGGTGATAATCTCCCCCCTTACCCCCTGGAATGCTGAATTCAGTTCATGGGCAGCCTACCTTTAGAATAACAAAGTGACTGTGATGGTGAATGTAGTGAATATACTCACATTAGGTTTTGTGAGGATCTGCTGGAGAAACTGGGGTTTAACTTAGAGATGGAAGAAAAACTCGGAGTGACCAGAGAACTATCTTTAATTACTTAAAGGACTACAAGGGGAAGAGTAAGGATTAGACTTCTTCTCTGTGGTCACAAGGGGTAATACTGATCAAGGTTTAAAGGTACAGAAAGATAGATTTGACCCAATGAAGACAAACTTTCCCAGCAGGGTTAGTTCTATCCCAGGAAGGGGTGAGGTCCTATCATGGTATGTTTTTAAGCTGGATGAGACCCTGTGGGGATGTCCTAGGAGGGTCAAGAACCAGCAGAAGGCTGAACTAGGTGAACTTTTATTTTTAGGTAACCTATTAAGGTCTCTTCAACAGATGCTGATTCTATTAGTCTGTCTTCTCTGCCCTCTCTAGCCATTGGCTATCTCTTACTTCCCTATATTTAATAAATTTTATGAGTGTACATAGTTCATTTGGTGATTAAGTACATATGTAGCTTGCTGCAAAATATTTAAGTTACTAATCGTTTATGTTTTCATTTAATTTTTTCCCAGCATATTCCCAAACAGATACACACCTTGAAGTCAGGGATCGTATAATGTGTATTATATACCTTTGGTCTCACATATCTACATGTGTTCAAAATAGAATAAAAATGTTTTCAATGTTCACTTTATGACTTGACTTTAATTTGTCTGTTAACAGGCTTGTCTTTGATCTCCTAAAAACTCCCTGGAAAGAATTAATCCTTCATTAGATATTTTTCCTCTAGGTATTCTGCTATTCCTATTAGGAGCTTAAAAAGGAAACACTGGAAGAGGCAGGCTCTGCTAGTTAAGGAAATGCCTGTCTTTATTTGTTTGTTTGTTTGTTTAATGTTTATTCATTTTTGAGAGACAGGGAGAAACAGAGTGCAAGCAGGGGAGGGGCAGAGAGAGAAGGAGACACAGAATCTGAAGCAGGCTCCAGGCTCTGAGCTGTCAGCACAGAGCCTAACATAGGGCTTGAACTCACAAACTGAGATCATGACCTGGGCCAAAGTCAGATGCTTAACAAATTGAGCCACCCAGGTACCCCAAGGAAATGCCTGTCTGTTTCCTATGGCTGCCCCAAACCCTAGAGGCAGGAGTGCCTCTCTTCAGATCCACAAGGTTCCAAGAAGACCAAATACACTGACAAGGATAACAGAAGGAATAGAGGTGAGAAGCAGGCATGATTGGGCTAAGCAGTCTCAAGATACAACACTCCCATTTGCTGTCTTTTCATTGTCTTCAGTGACTCACATATCAGTGGTCTCTAAACAGAGAAGGCTGAGCAGTGTCTCCGGGGAGAGCTTTTCTAACACACACACACACACACACACACACACCTCTCTAAAAAAAGACTCAGGTATGTGGAAAAGCTCCCCAAGTGGATCTGATTGCTCTCCCATGTTTGAGAAACGGTTTTTTCTCCTAACCCTATCATTAAGGAAGAGCTTTCCCTTCCTATCCCATTAATTTTTTCATTTATCTCTTTAAATAAGTATAAACTCATAGATTATTTTACAATGGGTTATAATATGTTACTATCATTTGTTTTTATGCTCAAATTGTCCTGGTATTGGCCATTGGGAGCCCCTTCCTATGTCCTTTTGATACATTCCCATCATTCTTGGAAAAGTTCCTTACTTTTTGGTGAAACAAGATGTTGCAGGCTCAACCTGTACGTTCCCTGCCTCCATCTTAAAAATAAAAAGTTGTGTGTTTTTTTTTTTAACATTTATTCCTCTTTGAGAGACACAGAGAGACAGAGTGTGAGCAGGGGAGGGACAGAAATAGAGGGAGATAGAATCTGAAACAGGCTCCAGGCTCTGAGCTGTCAGCAGATCCTGATGCAGGGCTCAAACTCATGGACTACAAGATCATGACCTGGGCTGAAGTTGGATGCTTAACCAACTGAGCCACCAACGTACCCCTTCCTGCCTTCATCTTAAAAGAAGTAAATTCTCTGAGGATTCCTGATTCTTTTAGGGGAGCCTGAAAACCACTTATAAAGGCTTAACCATCATATTAAGATTTATGACAGAAGATAATATTTTGCTTTGACCAAAGCAAAGTCAAGAAATGACAAGAGGGGCGACTGGGTGGCTCAGTCGGTTAAGCATCCGGCTTCGGCTCAGGTCATGACCTCACGGTTTGTGGGTTCGAGCCCCACGTTGGGCTCTGTGCTGACAGCTAGCTCAGAGCCTGGAGCCTGCTTCAGATTTTCTATCTCCCTCTCTCTCTGACCCTCCCCTGCTCATGCTGTCTCTCTCTGTCTCCCAAAAATAAATAAATAAATAAATAAATAAATAAACAAACCTCATAAAAATGACAAGAAGGATCCCTTCTGTGATTATGACTAATAAGCAGGGGTCAGAAATTATGAGTTAGAGCCCCCTCTTTCTTTGTAAGTAAAGTTTCACTGGGATATGGCCATGCTCATTCACCTATTATTATCTATGGCTGCTTTAGTATTATAAGAGCAGAGTTGAGTAATTTTGACTGAGACTGTATGTCTTGCAAAGTGTAAAATATTTACTATTTGGCCCTTGCAGAAAACGTCTACTGATCCTTGCTAACAAGTATTTACATGCCATAGACAGGCTACCTTTCAAGTGGAATAGTGACTTGGAGATATTGTAAAAAGATTACTGTCTCTCCCTATGTCTCCCTACCTGTCACCAGGCAGTACTTTTATCAATGCAACATAAAATACAAAACTGTGAAAACTGTCATATAGCATGCTGTAGAATCTGGTTGTAAATATAATTATAAACATTAGGGTTGGTTATTATGGAATCTAGAAAAAAATGATGGCTGGAAAGTAAAACTATGTTAGTGCAATTTTAACACTGTCCAATGAAGTGGCACTCTATTTAGTTGACATTGGTATTCTGGTCACTAGAATAGTGTGTCTTCTAGTGGAGAGGGAAGAATTAATCAAGCTTGACCATAGTGTGGATGACACATCATTTCTTAATATTTTCCACTTCTATTTGTTCTAATTTTGTGCTCACAAAGCAAGCTCTGATTACCTTTCTAATGGTCAAGTTACCATGACATAGGAAAAAAGTATATTCCTTCCTATATTAAATTTGCTTTTTGGTACAAATGTGCCTAAGTAAATAATAAGCCAGGTTCTTTTCAGGTCTCAATGACTTTAAGGAGAACTGAGCACTAAGGTATCAGATCTAAAGACCTGAGGGGTGCCTGGGTGGCTCAGTCAGTTAAAGCGTCTAACTTCAGCTCAGGTCATGATCTCATGGTTTGTGGGTTTGAGCCCTGTGTAGGGCTCTGGGCTGACAGCTACCTCAGAGCCTGGAGCCTGTCTTCGGATTCTGTATCTCCCTCTCTTTCTGACCCTCCCCTGCTTGTGCTATCTCTGTCTCTCAAAAATAAATAAAAAACATTAAAATAAAAAGATCTAAAGACCTGAGAGGGGTGCCTGGCTGGCTCAGTTGGTGGAGTGTGAGACTTTTGATCTCGGGGTTTTAAGTTCAACCCTCATGTTGGGGGTAGAGATTACTTAAAAATAAAATCTTAAACAAAAATAAAGACCTGAGAGGCTAGGTCCTGAACTGTGTAAATTCCCTGAGAACATGGCACACAATAAAACAAACAGCCAGATTAGTGTATTTTTTTCAAAGTATGTAGACGCAAAAGTATGCTGAAATGTTGGACAGCTCCCACTCACAAATGGCCAAAGTCTGGGGCTATCCGGGGAGCATTCCTTAAATTCAGTATTCCCAATAAGTCTGTGTCTTGTGGGAGAAGCCCACCCTCTACATCAGGAAAGCATGGTGCTCAATTTGTCCATTATAGTCCTGGCTTTCCTCTTGGACATGAACTTTTTGGACCTGACCAGTGGGCAGGACCAAGCCGGGCCTACAGTAGTAGGATAAAATGCCAGAACTGCCCTATCTCCTAAATCCAGCAGAGTTGGTGAGGCTGAGAAGGGAACAGAGGGCTCAGCAGCTGGTCTTCAACATGGTCATCTCACTAGCCAGGGAGCCACACCCACACGCACTGAGTAACCACAGCACAGTGTATTAACATGAACTTAGGGCCAGAGGCAGTGCCTCATATTTGTATTTTAAATGCCAAAGTATGGCCCAAACTAGGTGCTGAATGTTTGTTGAATGACCTTTCTTCTCCTCCCCTCAAATAACCCATCTCCTACTCATAGAATAGGTCAGTATTTAAAAAACAAAATTATCTTGGGGCATCTGGGTGGCTCAGTCAGCTAAGCATCTGACTTTGACTCAGGTCATGATCTTGCAGTTTGTGGGTTTGAGCCCCATATTGGGCTCTGTGCTAACAGCTCAGAGCTTGGAGATTGCTTCAGATTCTGTGTCTCCCTCTCTCTCTGCCCCTCTCCCACTAACACTCTGTCTCTCTCTCTCTCAAAAATAAATAAACATAAAATTTTTTTAATTAAAAAAAAAACATTACTCAATGAGAATGAGCGTCCTGCTGCCCCTACAACTTTAAAATCACATTTTAAAGGAATTGCTATAGCTCTTTAATGTAAATATAATAAATAAAAACATATCTCAGTTATTCTTCTCCCTTAATTATAGGAGGAATAGGTTTCTGATCTCCCCAGATCAGGAGATTAAACAATTATACATACCCAGTTTCTCACTGGAAGTTGGCACAAAGGAAGAATGTGTGTGGGATGATGGCAGTGAAGGATAGGGAACCAATTCTCACACATGCGGCCTACGAAGGTCAAGGTTAAAGTCCAGCATGGTTTATGAGGGTGAGTGGTTTCAGTGAGGGAAGGAGGGGAGGAATGCCCCCTAATTTTAGTGGGTTGGAGAAAACACAGACAGTTGTGACCTGTTTGCATTTGGTCTAAGGTAGAGTTCAAGAGTCTGATCTAGATATGTAAGACAGGGAGTAGATGCCCAGAGGGTACCAGGCCTCCCAGAGAGACTGTTTGGGTAGTCTCATGATTGCAGGATTCTGGAGGGATAGAGACAGAAAGGAGATACTATGGACAATGTGTAAAAATTAACCCATTTATTTTACTTCTGTAGGGTTCTATAAAGTGAATGGGGAGTTTTATTCTGTTTTGAAAAACAGTAGGGGTTACTTTGAAGCAAGTAGACATGGTTATAACTATGGAGTAGTGACTTTTAATGAAGTGAATGACAGTGACCCTCAGACCTTTTGTAGCCAATTACAGTCTCCAAAGTCCTCTTCTCCCCCCACCACCACTGTCAAGCTCTTTATATTTAGAGGATCAAGGCTGTAGGCAGTATTGGTTCAGCCACCACTATCACTTTCTTTTTGCTATTTTCCTTCTTCTAGGACTAGACATGCTAACTGATGGATAGGCTGAGCCTCAGCAGCAGAGCTGACTGTCCATGAGGTTGATCAACTAAGCCTTCCCAGACTGTTTTAGATCTCTTAAATTTGGTAACTGCACTGTTTGCCTATTGAGTGTCAAGGACAGCACTGGGCACTGGTGATAGGCAGACAAATTGGATGAGTCCCCTGCTATTAAGGAGCTCACAGTTGAACATGGAGAGAGACATGCCGATGATAACATCATATACAAGGGCTATACCATCAATCAATTCTTCCCTGGTAATTATTTGCACAATCACTCTCTTGGTAATTACTTTGTCATTGAAGTCGAAAAATTACAAAAGTAGTATTCAAATAACATATATGGGTATAAACTTAAAAAGTAAAGTTTACTGATATCAGGTACATATATTCTTCAGACCTTTTAATACATGTATTCAAAACATATACACATATTTATTCTATTGTTTAAAGAAAAATAGAATAAAAACATTGTGACTTTTTTCCTCTAAAAATACCGTGGTTACGTTTCTATGCAGTGTATAGAGATTCACCACATTCTCCTTGATGTTTGCATATTGTTTTGTATTCAGGAATAGTTAAGTTCTTTGAAAACATTAGGGAAAGTTCTGAGCAAAAGTTGATTTGTGATCTGGGCCTTGAAGGAGGAGATGGAGTTAATTTTGTAAAAGGCAAAACCAAGAGATAATGCTCACAATGTATGAAAGGTGTGGTTCAGGGAGTGTGGACAGCCTGAGCATGTGACAGAGGTGTGGAAATGCATAATCTCTTTGGGGACTGCCAGTTGTCTGCTGAGGACATGCTGCTCTGCAGACTTTGGGGTGCAGGGGACCCACCCTGGGAATTTTTAAAAATTGCAGCTGCCCCATCCCCTACCTTGAGATACTTATTCAGTAGGTTGATGTTCCCAAAGTCTATGCTCTTAGCCACTACACTAGACTGCCTTTCCTTCTATGAGAGTGTATTCACCTCGTCTTCATAAGGCAAAGAAGGTAACTGGAGGCCAGAAAGTCCCCACGATAACGGAGTAGAAAATCCTGACACCTGGGGTGTCTGGGTGGCTCAGTAGGTTAAGCGTCCGACTATTAGTTTCAGCTTAGGTCATGATCTCATTGTTCGTGAGTTTGAGTCCCTCACTGGGCTCTGTGCTGACAATGTGGAACCTTCTTGGGATTCTCTGTCTCCCTCTCTCTGCTCCTTCCCCATTCACTCTATCTCTCTCAATGAATGAATGAATGAATAAAAACACTTTAAGAAGGAAAAAAAAAAAAGGAAAATCCTGACACCCTTATGTTGTTCTCTCACTTAGTCATCTCATTCTTAGCCTTCTAGCATCCCTTCCTTACCAACTCTTCACTTTGTAGTTTTATATTATCTTTCATTTGAGAAGTTCAAAGTATTCCCAACACTAAGCTCATGATTAGGCAATAGAAACTGTAATAACCTCATTTTATAGAAGGATAAACAGAAGCGGGGGGGGGGTGTCCTACCATGTTGAGTCAAAACTGAAGCAGAGAACAGAATTCAAGGCTGCCTCCTATTCCACTCATGATATTACTGTCCTTTCCCTTGAATTATGCAACCCTGGATCACTTTTCTCATTAGCTGAGGCAATGGCTCAGCTCACAGCAGAGAAAAGTCATTTCTTTCCTTGACCACAACAAAACAAAGGCTGCCCAGCAGCTCTGGAGCTTAGGGGATGTTTCTTAATGGTCTGCAAAACAGTCGTCAGAAATTCCACATAGCATTTTTCGCCTGGGTGGCTCTAATGCTTCGTCGGTTAAGAATCTGACTTGATTCCAGCTCAGATCATGATCTCATGCTTCGTGAGATCAAGCCCTGCATCAGGCTCTGTGCTGACAGTGTGGAGCTTGCTTGGAATTCTCTCTCCTCTCTCTCTACCCTTCCCCTGACTGTATTCTCTCTCTTTCAAAATAAATAAACTTTTAAAAAACAGGAAATTCCACATAGCCTTTTCTTTTAAGGGTGTCAAGAAAAGCTTTAGAATGCTATCAAATAATGAAAAAGACAAAGATAGTTGCACCTCCAGGCTTCACTTCTGTGTCAGTTTGGGAGACAGGGATGCTGTAATTACAGGGCTGTTTATAAAAAAAAAGTTAAGGAGGTGGAGCTGTCTGCCTGGCACACAGTAAGAATGAATAACAAGCCTGGGATTTCACAGGACATAAGCTGCTGAGCTAGGGCACAACTCTCCTCTAGATCCAAGGGGATAAAAAAGGAAGAGGGGGTTATTCTTCGCTAAGGAGTGGCCAGGGTTGCATCTGGCTTTGAAGGAAGGCCTGCAAACCAACACTGACCACCCCTCTCCAACACCTCAAGATGGAAGACTCTAGGGCGGAGGTTCTCAAATTTTACAGTGCACAAGGGTCATCTGACTGGTGGTCCATTACTAATGCAGATTCCTGAGCGCATGCCCTGAGAGAGACAAATGTGGTCTGGGGCTCAGAAGTCTGCACTTTTCACAGGCTTTCCTCAGGAGTCGGTGGCAGGCCCACAGCAGAGACCACCCTGCTCTAGAGAATACATGCAAGAGTCCCCATTTACCACTCTGAGACAGAACTGCTTCTGTCACTGTGACACAGTCCGTGGCCTGGCCAGCATTAAGCTGAGTCATGGGAAAGCATGACTCTTAATACTGCAGGCTCCCCTCATCTCCAAAGAGCTTCAGTCTTCTTTCTGGCTGCATTCTAGAATGTTGCGGTGGAGTAAAGCAACTCCAGAAACAAATATAAAGAAATATGCTGACTTCTTATAGGGATGCTGAAGAAAAATTCAATGAAGGGTCATGGCTATTAATGATCACTTTAGCTAATTGGTTTCTTTTGCCAACATTTAAAAAGAAGCCAAATGCACACAGTGTTCTTTCTTGAAGATCACATACGCAAATGAAAAAACAATGAAGAGACGAGGGCAGATATTACCTCACACCATTCCAGAATGCTGAAACATTGGGAGTCCTTGTATTAAAGAACTATCCAGAAGGAGCCGGCCTTTCCATCAAGTCAGGATGCGGGTCCCATGAAGGACACTGGCACCCCATTGCTGTGGCTGCTCAGCCCAGTGGGCCAACAGACACACCATGTTAATAACGACTTTGGTCGTTAGAACCCAGCCTCCAGGGGGCTCACCTGCCCACAAAGGTGGGAGTAGGGTTGACTACAGAGAGATGCCCCAGGATGATGGGCTCTTTTTGTCCCGTACCTTGTGCTTTATGCTCTAAACTAGAGCAAGTATCCAGGAGGTTGCTTTTTAAAGTGAAATTCATTAATTGGAGTCTCAGACCTCTGTGGTATAAAAAGAGGAGCTAACGCAGAATTAAGCCATTAATTATTTGGCAAGGTTCCGAGGCATTCACCGTAACTCCTTGTCATGTCTCGCAAGTGTGCAGGACCTTTGTCTATGCCTTGTCCTAGAAATGACTTTGAGTGACTAGGAACACAAACATTTCTCTCTGAACACTCTTCTCTGGTCTCTTTATTGGTTGTCAAATTTCTTTTAAAAATTCTCCAACTTTATATTCAATCATGAAAAACTTTCAAAATAGTCACAAGTGTTTTCTAGTAGATAATTGTAAGGCTGTGAATTAATTCTCTTCCCCATCCCCAACTCTACTTCTTTGAAGTTGGCATGCCTTTCATCTGTAAATATGAAAATAAACGTTAATAATTAATGTCTTCTCATCCTTTCCAAGTAGGAAGTTTTATTTACTTCTGAGGAAGAAAGTATTATTTCTCAGAGTTAGAGAGACAGGCAGAGGCAGAACGAAACTCAGCTTTTGATGGTCTTGATATAGATTCAAGCTGCCTCAAGTCATTCCACTTGCCTTCAAGAGTAACTATTACTGGATTGGTCTCTCCTCAGTTCTTTCTTCTAGATGGAAACATGTTCCACACGGTGGCTCTTCACCTTCTTGCTCTCCCTTCTGACCAACACGCTGCATGAAACACTTCCATCTTTTACGACAAGACCCAGACATGGAATGGCTCTTATGTTCTCTGTAAATCTCCCATGACAATGACCTTGCCCTGTTACCTTTAATCCCAGTACCATGTACACTGTTTGTGACTCTTTCTTTGGCGCACCTTCAGGATCCTGTGTCTCCACAGGTAACAGCTTTATGACTGATGGCTGCAAGAAATGCCCTTACAGACCCATTTAGCTTAGTCTGACTGATAAGCACCAAAGGCGAGTGTGGGGAAGGACCCCGCACTCCCCACAATACACATCATCACCTTGAGAGCTTAAAGGGGGAACTTCACTTTGCCGAGCTCACGTCCATACTCTCGTCTTTCTACCACAGCTGACCTCAGTCCTACACTTTCTGCCTACAAGAACCTGTGGGGGCAATGCATTCCATGTTTCCTGTCTCTGTTCAAGGAGGTTTTCTTTGGATATTTTCTTTCTCACTTGAATAAGTACATCTAATTTGAACACATGGGGATGTGGTGAACAGACCCACCATCCCTAGTCACACCCTTTAGGATTATATAGACGGAGGTGGGCCCTCAAATGTGTCCATGTCCTAATCCCTGGAACCTTGGAAGAGGTTACCTTAAATGGCAAAAGGGCTTTGCAGATGTAATTAAGTTAAGGATTTTACGATGGGAGGATCATTTTGGATCATAGGTGAGCCTATGTAATCACAAGGGTCTTTGTAACGGGGGAGGGGGTGGGGTAGAGAGAAGAAGTGAAGATGGCAGCTGAGGCTGGAGGGATGCAGGGCCCCAAGCTAAGGAGGATGGACGGGCGCTTCTAGAAGCTGGAAAAGGCAAGGAAATGAATTTTCTCATAGAGTCTCCAGAAGAAACAAAGCTGTGATTTTTACCCTCTATAGTAATTTCCAGTGGCGACTGTAACAAATTACCACATTGTGGTAATTCTCTCACTGTTCTGGAGGCCAGAAGTCTAAAATCAAGGGGTCAGCAAGGTTGTTCTCCCTCCAAAGTCTCTTGGGGAAAATCTGGTTTTGCCTCTTCTAGTTTCTGGCGGATCCAGGCATTCCTTGGCTTGTGACCACATCATTCTATCTCTGCCTCTGGTCACACTGCCTCCTCCTCTTCTCTCTCAAAACTTGTGCCTCCCTCTTACAAGGACACATGTGATTGCATTCAGGGCCCACCCAGGTAATCCAGGATACACCCCTCCTCTCAAGATCGGTAACCACACCTTTCCTCATAGAAAGTAATATTCATTCTTTTGGGGCGCCTCAGTGGCTCAGTCGGTTAAGCATCCAACTCTCGATTTTGGCTCATGTCACAATCTCGTGGTTTGTGAGATCGAGCCCCACATGGGGCTCTGTGCTGACAGCATAGAGCCTGCTTGGGATTCCCTCTCTCCCCTTCTCTCTCCCCCTCCCTCAATAAATAAACATTTTCTTAAAATGGTAAAATTCATTGGTAACATTCATAGGTTCCAGGGAGACTTTTGGGGAGCTAGCATTCCACCACTTTGGACTTCTGACTTCCAGAACTGCAAAACAGATTTGAGTTGCTCTAGGGCACTAAGCTCACAGAAACTTGTTGCAGTGGCCAAAGGAACCTACTCCACAGACCGATCCAATCTATCCTTAGCCATACTCCGAGCTGCAGAGCCCCTCTCTGCTCTCACTTGTGGAGGTTTCTCTGGGTTACACTGATTGCCTGGTGGTCTTGGCACTGGTATGGACCAACCCTGAGGCAGTGGAGTGGGTCTCTGGAGCCTACTTCTGCTGGGCTCCTTCTAGGAGAAAGGCCTCACCCACTCAGATCCGCACTGTCAGATGTCTGCCTGGCTGTGTTTGCACATGGAGAAATGAGATGCATAGAAGAGAATCGAGAACGGGAACATTGTGAACCATGTCAGGACCTGGCAGGATGGCCAGGTGGGATTCTGACTTACTTTGGGGAAAGGCCAAGATCCTTCCCCGAAGGGAGGGAAAGAGTTTCAGCAGCACACGGCTTTTAACAATCTGTCTCAGGGCTGAAGCATAACTATCTAAATCGTACTAAGCAGCTGATACCCAGGCTAGGGAAAGAAGAATTTAGGAATGTCCCTTCTATTTCTTTCCAGAAGTTTCAGCAAACATAGGCAGTTTGGCTAGTGATATTGCGCATTTAGATGCCTGCAGGTAAACTGAGCTAAGCCAGCGTTTTCTTTTGATCTAAAACAAGTCATTGCCCCTCGGTTTCAGTTTCTCCTCAAGCACAGTCAAAGTGTCTTGCAGGGGTGAGTTCAAAACAAAGTCCCCAGCATGTTATGTCAGTGCCTTGGAAATAGTGCTCTGGGGGACAGAAACAAATACAAGTGCTTTCCACCTGCACTGGGATCTACAAGTGACTGCTGGAAACAACTGTACATGGATAGGATTCTAGTTTAGTTAAAAACTGGAAGAAAAGGCAGTGATATGGTCACTAGTAGTAAATGGCAATGACAGCAACAGGCTTTCTGTAGGGAGGGCTTAGGGCTGGTGGGAAGAGGGAGCTAGAAGAGGGTCTTTTGTTATTTTTTAAATTATTTTTTAATTTTTTATTTATTTTTGAGAGAGAGAGAGAGAGAGAGAGACAGCGTGAGCAGGGGAGGATCAGAGAGAGAGAGAGAGAGAGAGAGAGAGAGAGAGAGAGAGAGAAAGGAGACACAGAATCCGAAGACAGGTCCCAGGCTCTGAGCTAGCTGTCAGCCCAGAGCCTGATGCAGGCCTCGAACACTAGAACCGTGAGACCATAACCTGAGCTGAAGCCGGACGCTTAACTGACTGAGCCACCCAGGCGCCCCCGGAAGAGGCGCTTAGAGCTGCCTTTGCAGGAGCAGCACAGCTCTGCACCAGGCCTGTAGCTTTCCGTGGGGAGGCCGTGGGAGCGGGGCCGCGCCTGAGCCAGCCCGTGGTGCCGCTACCATCCCAGGAGTAGCATCACAAATGGGTTTCAGGTTTTCATTTATTCTTTTCTATCCTTTCCAATTTTTTTGTATATGAAAAATAGCAAGATCCCATGTTTTTATTTTTTTAATTTTTTATTTTTTTGAGAGACCAGAGAGAGACAGCACGAGCAGAGGAGGCTCAGTGAGAGACGGAGACACAGACTCTGAAGCAGGCTCCAGGCTCTGAGCTAGCTGTCAGCACAGAGACCGACACAGGGCTCGAACCCATGAACTGCGAGATCATGACCTGAGCTGAAGCCAGAAGCCGGACACTTAACCAACTGAGCCACCCAGGCGCCCCAGATCCCATGTTTTTAAAAAGAAATAATATGTATGTAGGGGCACCTGGGTGGCTTAGTCAGTTAAGTATCAGATTCTTGGTTTCGGCTCAGGTCGTGATCTCATGGTTCGTAAATTCGAGCCCTGCTTTGGGCTCTGTGCTGACAGTATGGAGCCTGCTTGGGATTCTCTCTCTCTCCCTCTCGCTATGTGCGTTTCCGGCTCCCTCCCCCACTTCTCTCTCTCTCTCTCTCTCTGTGTATATATATATATATATATATATAATTAAAGACTTCTATTTTCTGCTTAATGTGTTTCTGGAATGTTTTAATTTTAAAATATTTTTAAAGGCAATTTTGACTTACACTTGCCATCCAAAAAAGGAGATTTGAGGACTCTTATACACTAAGGTTTTTAGTTAAACACACAATATTCTTAGAAGCTTCTCTGAAAATATCGGCAAGTTAATAGTGATTTCTGAGATTTTTTTTTAATTCATGGGAAAACTAATGCATGGACGCAAATTCGGGGCCAGAGTGGGACAAGTGATGCCACATTCCTAAGAGTGTCCTTCAGAGAAACAGCTGGAGGCCCGGCAGTCTGGGAGGAATGTCTTTCTAAACGCCCAGTCCCCACCAGCAGGAAGGGACCCGAGGGGAGAGGCCCGGCCGCCCAGGCGCCCAGGGAAGCGCTGTCCTCAAAGGCTTCCCAGTTGTTTCTCTCAGCTCACGTCCTGCCTTCAACAACTCAACTGTGGCTCAGGTACCTGGGGATGCTTCTGAGAGAAGCTGACAGGCAGCCTTTTTGGAGAGGCGGTTAGAAGGCGCTGCCAATTCCAGAAAACCAAGCTGAAAGCAATGTATAGATTAAGATGTTTCAGCTAACAGTTCTGGGAGCTCTGAAACAACTAGTTATTTCCTTGTGCCCCACCCCGCCCCCCAAAAGGTCATCTGCTCCAGGCAGTAAGCAACATAATTTCCATAAAACAGCTACATGCTGGCAAGGCCATCTGAGTTCTAAGGATAAGCTTCAAAGATAAAGGGGGCAAAATGGGACTTCTTAAATACTCCTCACAGGGCCTGTGTTATCAGTGGGTTCCCAGTGTCCTCAAGAGTCACACGTCTTCTTGAGTTACACCCTTCAGCATACCCCAGAACCGCTCCGGGCAGAGCAGGGCGGCGAATGGAGACTTCCTGGCCATAGGAAGTTCTCCAGGCTACAGTCAGGCTTGTTCCACTGTGGAAGGCATAGTCTATCTGTTGTCAGCTGGCTAGGTTAGGAAAGACACCCCGGCAAGTACATCAGTTCTCCGGAAGAGTTGGTGGCTAGGGTGATGCTGCTGTAGGAAGAGAAGGAGTTCTGAGTTTACCCTTGGGACCTGGTGGGCTCCTAGGACAGGGTCTAGTAACCCCCACCCAGGAGAGCCAGAAATGCACCCTTGGGAGAGGCCACACTAGACGAGTCAACTTTCTTTTTAGGTAAGCACAAATTATGTGGTGGGTCTTGCTCTCTGACTGTCTCTGTCTCTATCTTACTGGAAAGGTAACACTGATCAAGTGAGGCCTTATTAAATAGAGGGGTATCTGCTTCCTAGTTCCCTCTGAGAGGAACTGGTATGAGCCTTCTCGGTCTCCAGCGCCACTCCCAGCCTGGAAATGAGAGTCAGAGGTCTGCTCTTTCCGATCCTCTTGTCCAGTAGGGATGCACATGAGGACTCCTTAGATTATCATTATGGTCACCATTTAGTCACTCCTAGGAATGACTACCTAGAACTAAGGACTGATGGCAACAAAACACACCTCAGAAAGCCACCTGTTCAGCAATTATTTGCTGAGCCTCAACTATTTCTAGGTCTGATACTGATGAGTAAGACAGTCTGAGTCCTTGACTCATGGAGCTTGTTTTCTGGTGAAATGGACAAACAGTAATATAATAATCATTCAAATAACTATGCAATCACATTAAGTGCTATAGAGGAAAAATACATGACTAGGGTGTTTTGAAAGCAACAGCTTTCAGCCTTTTAGTAAAAAATACATTGTAATCCAAAACACAAGAATACACATGCAGATGTGTATAATAAAACAAAAGTTTCATTAAGCAATTCTTATCCTTTTAAAAAAATTTTTTTAATGTTTATTTATTTTTGAGTGAGCGAGCAAGCAAGAAAGAGAGAGAGAGAGAGAGAGAGAGAGAGAGAGCATGAGCGGGGGAGGGAAAAGAGAGAGGGAGACACAGAATCTGAAGCAGGCTCCAGGCTCTGGACATGGTGCTCAAACTCAACAATTGTGAGATTATGACCTGAGCTAAAGTCAGACGCTTAACTGACTGAGCCACTCAGGTGCCCCTCTTACCCTTTTTTGAAAGTTTATTTATTTTGAGAAAGAGGAAGAGAGAGAGAACCAGTGGGGAAGGGGCAGAGGGGGAGGGGACAGAGGATCCAAAGCAGGCTCTGTGCTGACAGCAGCAAGCCCCATATGGGGCTTGAACTCATGAATGGTGAGATCATGACCTGAGCCAAAGTCAGACTCTTACTCGACTGAGCCAGCCAGGTGCCCCAAACAATTCTTATTCTTACTATGAACTCTGCACTCTTGACATTTTCTGGTCTATTCATTACAAAGTGCTAGTTATAACTCAATAAACTGATCTCACAGCCAGTTAAAGTGTGTGATCCACAATTGGAAAAGTCCTGTCATGGAGGCCCCAGCCTGCAGTGGAGCTGGTGTGGAGGCCAGAGGACACTCCCTGAGGCAAAGATACTTAAGTCCAGGCAGGTGAGGTGGAGGAGGGTTAGCCCAAGAAGGCCAGGAAAGAATGTTCAGGAGGGAGGGAACAGTATATACAAAGACCTCTCATTTTACAGAAAAGGAAACGGAATCAAGGAGACCGATTTGTTCAAGGTCACATAACTCCAAGCCCAGGTCTCCTAGCTCTAGGTTCAAGGTTCTTTCGTGCACCGCAGCCTACCAGTTGTAGTCTTCCTCTTCACTTAGCAATCAAGGGCCAAGGACTAATTATTCTCACCTAGGCTGTCTAGGAGACAAGAGAAAGGACCAACGGCAGGAGGCTATGTTTACAAAGAGCCCATTAAATCCTACACGCAGAACAATGCACGTTAGCTTCTACCCACCTGGCTTGGGGCCTGTACTGCAAGCTGTTTGTTCCTTCCTGGCAGGGACTGGCGGGGAGCCATACTCCTGCTCAGTCCTGGCTTTAATGAAACAGCATTTACAAAATAGCCAGGCACGGTTTAGACCTAGTGGAAAGCCCTGGAAAGAATGCGGAGCGCCCCGCTTTTTCACCTCCCCGTGTTGATGCCGGCACCTGACTTTCCACGTGTTTCCACCTTGCTCGGTTCCCGGCTCTCAGCTCCTGTGCTACATGTATGGTCAGCTGTGTAAATGGCTCAGTGGTGCAGCCTGAAGGTAACGTGAATCCGGCAAGTGAAATACAGGCCACAACCATGGGTGTCAGTCAGAGTCAGGGTCAAAGTCAATGGTCTAGGAGGACATGAGAAAAACAGGGGCCAGGAGGGAAGGGCCTCTTTCAAAACAGACAAGAAGGGAAATTGGGCTGAATTCAGAGATGCATCGGCTTGTACACTGCACGAAGCACTCAGGGAGGGGACGAGTGAGGCCGAAATGGAACCACACTCCACTCACAAAACTGTGTTCCTGGCAAGAGGCTGTGTCTGCCTGAAGGAAGGGCCTTCACTGCCAGAGGCCAGAGATGAATGGCTCTGAAGGGCACCTGGTCAGAGAGCTGGAAACAGCCAGAACCACAGCACCTCACATTGGACGTGCTGCCAAGCCTAGGAGAGGCCCGTGTCTGCAGGCCAGAAACAGCGCTGGTGTGCGGGTGGGTGAGGGCTGGCTGCCGGGCGGGCGCTGCTCCCTAGTGACAAGCTGCGACCGCAGGAGCCGCTGGTTGTCAGGCGGAGACACCTCACAGTTTTAACACTTATCAAGCCGGACTCTGGGGTCCTCCTCCATCCTCAAGGTCTGTCCTTCATCAGCCACCACTGAAGGCACAGCTCTACTCCTGAGATTTTCTTTTTTAATTAACCATTTTCTTTTTTAACATGAGAGAGAGGGTGGGGGGCAGAGGGAGAGAAAGAGCAGGGGGCAGGGGAAGAGGGGCAAAGGGAGAGAAAGAGAGAGGGAGGGGGAGGGAGGGGGAGGGAGGGAGGGAGGGAGAGGGAGAGAGAGAGAGAGAGAGAGAGAGAGAGAGAGAGAGAGAGAGAGAGAGAGAGAGTGTCTCAAGCAGGCTCCATGCCTAGTACAGCGCCCGATGCAGGACTCCATCTCAAGACTGTGAGATCATGACCTGAACCGAAATCAAGAGCTGGGCACTTAGCCAGTTGAGCCACCTCTACTCCTGAGATTTTAATTATTAGTTTAAAAAAGTGTTGGAGCACCTGGGTGGCTCAGTTGGTTGAGCTCTGACTCTTGGTTTTGGCTCAGGTCATGATCTCATGATTCATGGGATCGAGCCCCATGTGGGGCTCCACACTGATGGCATGGGGCCTACTTGGGATTCTCCCTCTCCCTCTCTCTGCCCCTTCCCAGCT
The DNA here is from genome assembly GCF_006229205.1 of Suricata suricatta. Taxonomy (NCBI): domain Eukaryota; kingdom Metazoa; phylum Chordata; class Mammalia; order Carnivora; family Herpestidae; genus Suricata; species Suricata suricatta. Next base: position 144,631,470 of record NC_043703.1, read on the forward strand.
CACACACATGTTCTCTCTCTCTCAAAATAGATAGATATTAAAAATTTTCTTTTTAGTTTTTAATTTTTTAATTTTTATTAGCTAGTAATACATGCCCATGTAAAAACACCCCAAATTGTATACAATTATAAATAATTAAGAGTAAATACAGTCTCTTCAAAATTTTAAAGTTAAAATCTTCTGCTGATAAACTCTTTACTATTCATCCCTCATATTCCAAACCTGCTTTCTGCTCTCACTGGAGCCTGTAATTACTCTGCCCCCTCCTCCTGTTGGCAGCCAGCCCCTCTGGTACTGCATCCCTCCACCTCTGGCCTTAGGGCCAGCTGCGTCAATGCCAACTTAAATCCTGCCTCCTCAGAAACCTTGCCTCACATGCCCGCACCCCCATGCGGCTGCTCACTGCTGTTCCCCAGGCTAAAGAACTTCAGAGACTTAGCTCATTATGAGTCACTGGGTCCAAGTCAGCCCTCTGCCCTGAACAAGACTTTCATTCATCTCTCATACGCCCAGGCTCCTTTCTCACAGCAGTTAATTCAGACCTTCAAGACCTCACCCCCTACCTCAGCAAGTGGCCTTGGCTCCATTTCACTGAGGAAAAGGTCTTTTCTTAGCAGGAACTCCAGTCATCTTCCCTGGGCTTCCCCCTTAGGTCATGAGTAGAAAGAGCCATATCTTTTCCTCCTAGAAGGGAGCCTTTCCCTCCTCTGCAAAGTCATCCTTTCCCTGGTGTCCCCAAGATCTCTACTATTTGCTCTCCTTCTCTCTTATACCCAAATTATTTTTCTCAAATAACTCCTTCTTGCTTCTGCTATTACACATGTTCAGACCTCCTTATTATCAGAAACCATTCTGAGTCAGAACCAAACTCTTACTCTGATTGTAAGTTGGTTGGATCACCATGGAGAAAAATGTATAATAAGCCTTGTATAAAAACAACAGCAACATGGAAGCAACCTAAATATCCACTGATGGAAGAACGGATAAAGAAAGAAAGTACGGTCATGTCCAGAATGGAGTATCACTCATTCATAAAAAAGAAGGAAATCCTACCATTTGCAACAACACGGATGGATCTTGAGGGCACTGTGCCAAGTTAAATAAGTCAGACAGAGAAAGGCAAAAACTTACATGTGGAATCTAAAAGCATCAAAGTCACAGATACAGAAAACAGACTGATGGGAACCAGAGATGGGGGACGAGGGGTGGGGGAAATGAGTCAAGGTTAAAAGGTACCAACTCCTGTTTATAAAAGACGGAAGTCCTGGGGATATAATGTACAGCACGCTGACTGTAGTTATTTATTGTATGGTATATTTGAAAGTTGCTAAGGCAGCAAATCTTAAAAGTTCTCATCACAACAAAAACATAATTTGTAACTATGTGTGTGGTGATAGGTGTTAACTAGACTTACTGTGGTGATCATTCCTCAATACATACAAATATTGAATTGCTATGTTGTACACCTGAAACCAATATAATGTTACAAGTCAATTATATCTCAATTTAAAAAATGCCACAGAAATGGGACATCTGGGTGGCTCAGTTGGTTAAGAGTCCAACTTTGGCTCAGGTTATGATCTCACTATTTGTGAGTTCAAGCTCCCCATCAGGCTCTCTGCTGTCGGCACAGAGCCCGCTTCGGATTCTCTGTCTCCTTCTCTCTCTGCCCCTCCCCTACTTGTGTATAAGCTCTTTCTCTCTCTCAAAAACAAATAAACATTAAAAAAAATGCTGCAGAAAAAGACCCACAAATACAAAGAACAAACTGGTGGTTGCCAGAGGGAGAGGGATGGGGGATGGGACAAATGGGAAAATCAAAACCAAAATGAAACAAAACCCAACACTGTTTGTACCCTTTGCCTCTGTAATTCCACTTTATGGGACACGCCCTGAAGAAAAAAACCCACAAAAGGAAAATAGCAGCTTGTACAGTGATGTTCAGAGCAGAGATATTTATATTTGCAACTTGAAGAATGTTGGCAATGCCCCAATTGACCAATAATAGATTGATAGTTCAGCACCTTTTGGTACCGATATAACGGAATACCACAGAAGGCATGGGGTATTTATTTTATTTTTATGTACTTATTTAATTTTAATTCCAGTGTAGTTAACATACAGCGTTGTGTTAGTTTCAGTTGTGTAATATAGTGACTTAACACTTCCGTATAATTACTCAGTTCTCATCAGGATAAGTGTACTGGGATGGAGATTTGAAATGACAAATACGTGGATTATACTGATACAGAGAAATCTGCAGACGAAGTCATTTCAATACATAAAAGTTATAGAAACAAAAATACACGCTTATTAAATTTTTATATACATATACTGATAAAGAAGAGATTTATAACTAAAAAAATTCGGTCTTGCAGCTTCTCTGGTTACCAGTTTTCTCTTTTCCCGTTGCCACTCTCTGGCGACCATCCATTGCCTCTATTTGCTCTCTACCCAGTTCCCCCCCTAACACTACTCAACTTGGCTTCCATCTCCAGTGTTTTACTGGACTGACATTCTCAGCAAGCATCATGATCTTCTTCTGGATAGATCCTTGAGTCCAGTCAAGGCAGCAGCACTGAAGCTTTCTTCTTGACGTCTCCTCCTTTCTCTTCCCTTGCTGCTGAATCATCCTAACTTCCCCGCATCTCTTTGCTCTTTTCCTAATTATGGACAATTCTTGAGGCCTGTTACTTGGAGCACTCATCTTTGTGCTCTATGCCCAAGACCTCCGGAGAGAGACCCTTTCAGGGAAGCCATCCCTCCTGCGTTGTTGACTCTCACCTCTATAGCTCCATCTCCGCCTCAGCCTCAGCTTCTGACTCTATGTATGTGATCACTCCACGTAGACGCCTCCAGCTGTCACCTCTAGTTCTCCAGGTCACAAGTGAAACCTCCCCAAACTGTCTCTTCAACTTCCTAACTTCTGGCTTATGTCACCAATCTTGTCCCAAACGATCAGGCCCTCCATTTGGTAAGGGTGATCTGCTTACAGTCCTCACCACATTTGCTCCCAGTCATTCCTTGGCTCTTAGAAAGCCCTCTCTGGGCTCCTGTCTCCTGAAAGCCTGCTTAACCTTCAGGGCAGGTTCAGGCTCTGCTTCCTTTGTGAAGTCTTTTCCAATGACCCCAGTTCACGATGATTATTTTCCTCTCCGAATCCTTGTTGAATTTAGACTCTCTAGTACTAATGACACACAAGGCACTGTTCTTTTCATTTCTTTTACCTGAACTCTCTTACTCATCTGTCCCCTGGTGGACAGGACTCGGCATCACCCTGCTCACCCAGCCCCAGGATGTCTGCCTCACTGAAGCCCTCCCCGTTCTCATAAGCTCAGGGTCACTCTTCCTTCTGGGAATGCTACCAAAGCACCCCTTCCCATTGTTGCTAGAGTTCCCATCCCCTTGTAGTGACTTGTACCACTTTTGTCTGACTCTCAGCAGAATATTAGACAAGTGCCTTAAGGACAAAGACCACATCTTAGATGACAAAGCCCGACACGTGTTGCTGACATTCGATGTTGTCATCTACACTAGTCATTTCACACATGTGTCTTATCTTCCAAACCAGACTTCGATCTCCTCACGGAAAAAGGGGTTGAATCTCATGTCTTTTAAATTCCATATGACTTAGAATATAAACCAGAAAGGACTTGGGGAGTACTTGTGAAGAGTACACTTAGAATAAAGCCTTGAGAAGACAATATGCAAATTTATATGAATAACCTACAAACCTGGAAACTGTACTTTCTGGGGAATACAAGTCTTATCAAGTCTCAAAACACTGTACCTTGCTATTTTGGGGCCAGCATGACACATCTCTGTACTTAGCAGTGGTCCTGTCACTTAAAGGTGTTAATAGGATGCCCAAACTGGGAGCTTTCAGCTGTGAACCTACCCATCTAAAATCAGAACAAACCCGAGATGAAATCAGAGTCCCTGAGAAGTGGCAATAATCCACAGGAAAGGGGCTGGGGAGTGGCAGCTGTCTGCCAGGAGACTGGTGCTGCAGAAAAGTCTGGCTACACAGTACATATTACAGCACCGGAGATAAGCCTTCGGTGAAACACTCCTCACATGGGAACAGATACTTAATTTCATCCAGTGGTCCAAGGCCTGCCCCTTTCACATGGCACAACACACAAGGTCCAGCTATGATCTTGCTGACTCAGAGCAGCTACGATTTTATTTCTTACCAATCGGGAAACCTCATTTCAATGACAAGGTGACCAGGACAATCACACCCTCAAGACAAGATGAACGCTTCTCTGATAATTACTCTCTCCAGGTGATGCAGCATCCCCAGCTAGCCATACCCGAGACTTGTTCACTAATAATCCTAGGTGGCTGGGAAGGCTGCCACCCCATCTGAGACAAGTGTTGGGTAGTCAGAACCATCTGGAAGGGGCAGATTCTACCCAGCAAACATTTATGGCAGCATAGGCCAAACTGTGTGGCAGGCTGGATGTCCCTCAACTCTAAGACCCAAATCCCCAGTGCTCAGAGGTGAGCAGATACCAGCACTGGTGGAAAGCAGGTGTCAGTCCTCTGGGCTGGGCCATCCTCCCTCCCTTCACAGCCAGGAGCTCCATGGACCTGGTGTGGCAAAGAGGGGAGCTGCCCAGTCTGTCCCTGAAGGGGGCTTCTGCCCATCAGGTGGGCCCCCAACTTTCTCTATCCTTGGAAGAAAAAGGACCTCTGAGCTGATGGCTGAACGGAATATGGCCAAAGGCCAAGGGAGAAAGGGGCTTGTGCAGGCTTGAGCACAGTCTTTCAAAAACAGTTCAGATAGGTACACAGTCACCAAAACATGACAGCAAGCCTCAGACAAGGCCTTCAAGTCACTGGGGAAGAAAGCCCACCCAAATCAGAGCCCTGTTATACAGGTTTTACTGAAATCTTCTGATACATTTAAATAGCAAAATAAAATAACAAAGAAGACTATCTTAAGATAAGTTCTTTTCATAATTTTTTTTTACATCTCATTTGAGTCAAATGAGAGTACTTCTCTGGATGATGGACTTGGGCATCTAGGCCATGTTTTTAAATCACACACCTATACAATCATATTCCAGGCATGTTCTCTCTCAAGGAAGAAATAAAGTAGTATCTAAAGAAACACATTCAAGAAGTGTTTTTCATCAATCATGATAGTAGTGAAACCAAATAATAGTAAATAAATTAAATATCTTGTGATTTTCTTTGAGATTGCTCTACTACATGGAATCTATAAAGTAACTGCTTTAATGTTTATTCACCTTTGAGAGAGAGAGAGACAGAGACAAAGCATAAGCAGGGGCGGGGCAGAGAGAGAGAGGGAACACAGAATCCAAACCAGGCTCCAGGCTCTGAGCTGTCAGCACAGTCCCAGATGTGGGGCTCGAACCCATGAACCGTGAGATCATGACCTGAGCTGAAGTTGGACACTAGCTGACTGAGCCATGCAGGCACCCCTGTAAAGCACCAGTTTAAAAGTTTTATACTAAATGTTATAATCGCTTAACAGAAAAATTTTGGAAATCTGTGTGACGCACTATGAAAAAACTGCATGTATTTATAATCCCGTACTTAAGTGGTATCACTTAAGATTATCACTTATGGTTGGACATATGCTCGTCTGGTATCTTTTCATATTATTTCTTTATAAAAATGGTATCATTCTTGACATACTATTTTGTATCTATTTTTTTACTCATTATATCGGAAGTTTCTGTTATCAATAAATATCCTGGGATGCCTGGGTGGCTCAGTTGGTTAAGTGTCCAACACTCGGTTTCAGCTCAGGTCATGATCTCACAGTTTGTGAGTTCGAGCCCCACATCTGGCTCTGTGTACTGACAGAGCAGAACCTGCTTGGGATCCTCTCTCTCTCCCTCTCTCTTTGCCCCCTCCCTCTTCTCAAAAATACATACATAAACTTAAAAAATTCTTCTATAAGATTTTTAATGTATGTGCAGTTTGTGTGTGTGTGTGTGTGTGTGTGTGTGTGTGCACACGTGCAATATTTTATCTGGGTAAACCTAACCGATTCAGTTTTGTTAATTGTTAATTCTTTGGTTGTTTTAACTGTTTGGTATTATTTATAATGTTAGATTAATAAAAATCCTTGTACAAGTATTTTTATATACATCCTTGATTTTCTAAATATTCTTAGAATGGCAATTTTTCATCTCAGGATACATGGGCTTTTAACGCTTCTCACATCCACTGTCAAAACTACTGGTCAGATCTGAAGCAGTGTTTCTTGCTCGGTTATTTTAAACATGCCACACAGTGGCATGTATTTCCCTTACACACAAAATAGTTTTTATTTTCAGTAAAAAAAAATAATTTAACTTGGAGCTGAAACATTGTAGGTAGGTTGAGTCCTATTTACTTCAGGCAAATGAGGCATCCAGAGCTCAAAATGCTGATGTTACATTACGCCTGTTTAGCAAAGCTGATAGGACGTAACGCTAGTGAGAAAAAGGCACAGAGCTTAGGCTGGTATTGGCTGGTCAACTCAATACAGAGGAAAAACCATTCTTGGCCACAGGATGCCTCACCAACCTTAGCCAACTGTCGCAAATTTGTACTCTTGGCCAAAGGGGAAGAGCAGGTGATGGAATGTGGATTACTCAGCATAACCCATCCTGCCTCCTGGTTGAACAAGCCAAAGCATGCATCTGAATGGTAGGTGTGCCCTCTTTCTATAATAAATAGGACATTTGGCTAGGAAACACAACTGACCAACTTCTGAGAAGATTAAAGCTCAGTAAGACTGTGTTATTTTGTCAGAGTTTATCAGCAATTCCTTGAAGAAGCACGAAGCAGTTAATAAGTCACTGTGTGAAAGGTGTGCTCTGTCGGCCCGGTCTGATCTAGAACACAGCTACCCCCACAGAGTGTGCCAGCATTTTAGAGCTGGAGTTCCTTTAAATTCCAAGCCTTCTTGCTGCAAAGTAAGGGGCATGGATTTTTCATAAAGGTCATTCTGTCAGATGCTATTTCATTAATAGTTGATAAATAAATTAGCATATTGGAATAGTAATGATGAATTCAACTGGGCAAGAGGAAAGGACTACTCTTGAGAAGGGAAGGAAAAGACGAGGAAGAAGTGGGGAGGTAGCAGGTCAAGGAAGCACGCTGGGCCCCCAGGGAAGCAGCCACTTTGGACTGTCCTGCCCTTACTTAAGAGGCTGGCTTGGCCTGCAGGAGGGAAGCAGTCTGACCCTCTCTGTCCCATGCACTGAAGGTTCCAAGTAAAGGCAATGGCTTCTTTGGTACCAAAATGTGCTCACTGAAAAACAACCACTGATGGGGCATCTGGGTGGCTCAGTTGGTTAAGCCTCGGACTCTTGGTTTCGGCCCAGGTCATGATCTCATGGTTTGTGAGATTGAGCTCCACGTAGGGCTCTGTGCTGGAAGCCTCTCTCTGTTCCATCCCCCTCCCCCACCCAAATAAATAAATAAACTTAAAAAAAAACCCCAGCCACTGCTAACTCTGTTGGTCTGCATTAAATTACAAAAGCATACGTGCTTCTTATAACAATTCACATAGAGAAGCACACAAAGTAAAAGTTCCCCTTTGAGTCCCCATTTCCCTCCTCCACATCCAAGTTCTACTTCCAAGAGGTAAAACCCTCTGTGCTTATCTTTTTCGTCTTTAGATGCCTATACCTGGGTATTTCCTTCCCAAATGAAACTTATAGGACTTTCAGTTCATTTATGTTCCGGACCTGAATGGTTTGCCCTGGCTCCGTAATTACTTGGTAGTCTCTGCCTGGACCCCATCTGGAAACGTGGGCATCCAAGATGACCTCCCTTTCCCTCTCCTCATGAGAGAGAGAAGTCTTTCCCTCCTCAGATGGGTAGCTCCTTTCCCTGGCCCGCCAGATCTCCTGGACAGAGTGTAGTCACATGGGAGGGCTCATCGGCTTTTTCATTTCAAATTAAGCTCACTCCCCACACTGGCCTCCCCCCGCTGGAGACTAACGGCTCCCATGACACACATGAACATACCAAGTCTGTGCTCTCCTGGTCAAGTGCCCCTGCCCCGCCAGTCTTTCAGGCAGCCAGCTCAGCTGGATCCACGGCCACAAAGGGGCACTTCATACACTCCTATTTTGGCAGTTGGAATAACGCTGCAAGTGCCAGGTCTTCACAGGACAAATCTTCCCTCTGTGTGTGTCGAACATGACGAGGGAGCTGCTGGGAGATGGGAGCTGCCCAACTGAGGGTCCAAGATGGATTTACATCACGGGACCATTTTGAAAGCATTATTTTTTGTTTTCTACACTGGCAGCACAAAATCGCGGTTGCTATCTCTTATCCAGCGGGCACACTGCATACTTTCTTTCATTGAATCCCCCCAACCACCCTGAGAAACAGGCCGGTTATTGCCCCAGGCTTGCAAGGGAGAAGCTGACACTCGGAGGTTCCACAGCCCCCCAAGGCCGGGAAGTGGCGGGACCAGCATGTGAACTCAGGTCTGTCTGCTTCCGGAGGCCAGACGGCCTCACTTCCTCAAGGAGAGGGGTTAGGAATCTCACAGGGGCTTCCAAGGAACTACAGAAGGTTACAGTCTGGGAGCTGGACGATAACTCAGTTTTCTCCTCCTCTTGGCCCCTTTCAGCCCTCGGCATCCTGCTTCCTGGGACGCAGCGGCCCCCCAGAAGAGAGGCTGAAAGGGCTTCAGATACCCACCTTCACATCTGCTTTATACGAGATGATGCAGATTTTTGAGAGCAAAACCTTCCTCAGGTCAGATGTGGGAGACAAGATTATTATTTGTAACGCAGCAAGAATAAATATTTAATTAGACAGCGTGACACTAGATTTTACCTAGCTTTGCAACATCTCAGACAATAAAACAAGTCCTCCTCTATGGGACTAATTACAGACTAGTAAATGATTTTTATTAAAAGCCTCTGGAATACTAAAATGAGGGATGGGGCCATGTAGTATCGTAGGCTCGCTCTAGTCTAGAAATCTAAGTTCTGATCCTGACTCAGCCACTAATAACCATCAGCATTCACTTGTACGGTGTACACAGTTTACAGAGTGTTTTTACATACTTTCTACATTAGTTGGGTGACCTCAGGCAAATCACTTCACTTTTAGTGTCTCATGCTAAAATCTGGAAAAGAGAACATTGAATGGCATCATCTGAAGCCCCCTCTGCTTCTAACATCATACAGGGGCTGGGCGGGAGCTTCAGGATCTTTCTGTAAACGAGGGCAGACATACACTGCTTTAGAAAAAATAGTATTTTCTGTTCAGCTTCTGAAAGACGTTACCCAGCTAAGGTCATGCATAGCTCATAAGGCGTTTGCTGCCTGCTAGCTGGCTCAGCTTCTGGAAGGTACCATATTAAGGCCTTGGGTGGGATGCCTACCTAGGAGCTTTCCTCTGTTCAACAGCCAGCTACTATGCCTAATGGCAGCCAATCATCTTACACATATAACCCCCAAAAGTAGGCTGGCTTGGGGCAAGAATTTGACAAAATCCGTCCTCACAACACACGCACCTTCAGGATGGCAGGTCAGTAATGGCGTCCTCACATACCCAGAAATATTAGAAATATTATCCCTTCTCAGTCCTAAAACACATAAACCCTTCTGCTTCCTGCTTCTTGCTGCTTCCTGGCTCTTTTGATGTTCTTGAAATTAGGATGTGCCTTAGAATCGACATATATATTTTGATCTGGTTGTGCTAAAGGATTTTAACGAAAGCCGTTGGTAAGTTGCTGGTGTGTCTCAGCATCAGGGAAATATAATGCTCTGAAACCACAACATGGATTACACAGATTTAGGTCTAACTTGATTCAAATCATGCCCCTCTCCCTGATCCTAACAATTACATTCAGTAACAACTGGATGGGCAATGTATAAAACACAGCTATTAGTCCTATTTCCCAATAGTAGCCATCTAAAAGGCACTCCATCATTACCCCATAAAACACTGGTATGGATTTCAAAGGCAAATGAGCCCACATAAAAACCACTGTGATGCTCCGAAAATGTACCGTCCCACAGCAAACTGGAAAGGGAACATTTTACTCACACCCCTCTCATCTATCTAGCCTCGACACATTTTCTTGCTTCTTAATTCACAACCCTCCACCCCAGTAATATCACTGATTCCCAAAATACACTCGACCCAGGAGGAGCAGCTCTCCAGCCCAGCTGTCTGCTCCTGCCCTGCCCGGGTATTTCGGTGAGCTATGCAACACAGGGGACCACACAGAAGGAATGTAACTCTCAGGCCCCACGGCTCCCATCGCCCCACAGGCAGGTGCATCCCGCCAAACCCCAGACTGGCATTCGAAACAGAAGAAACGGCACTGCTGCATGGGGGCTGTAGTTTTCCTGAACTTCATCTCTATGTTTAAAACTAGGGCGACAGCCGTCTTTGCTACTGTAAACTAATCTGATGGGCATGGGGGTGGGGAGTGGCTCTGAGAAGGCTGCCAATAGGCCATGATTGAGCAAAGTCAAGGAGCAAAATCTTTCTTTCTCACTGTTTGCGACCCCCCCAAAGCCCAAATTAGTGGGTCCTTCACTACGATTCTTATAAGTAAACTATCTACTCTTTTTTGCAGTCTGGAGTAAAAAAAACAAAAACAAAAAAACCCCACAAAGCCTCTTTTAGGGTTTCACTGGCTGATATTTACACAGATTTGCTAACAGCACACTGAAATCTGGAAGCCAAAAAAAAAAAAAAAAAAAAAAAAGAAGAAGAAGAATCAAAGGAAGTTGGCAGTGAGGAATGAGGTACATGCATAGTAGTTAGGAGGCCTCAAGTTGAGGCACGTTTATTAAGAGACAGCTTCTGGCTGCGGACACCAACTCTGACTTCACAGCTCAATTTCTTGTGGAAAAAGAAAACAGTCTGGGATCCTCCAAGATCAGGGAATACAGGGTGGGCAGCGGGACTGGTAGCAGACATAACCCAGGGGGATTGTCCAAATATGCTAGAACCCCTATCAGGTGACAGGCCCCAGGAAGACTCACAACTGCAGGGGTACAGACCTACACTGCGGAGAAACCCCAGTTCTTCTCCTTTCTCCACTCTGCCCATATTATGTTCAAACTCACTAACGCCCAGTTGGTTACTACATGAAATTTACAGAGACTGTCCTGCCACAACTCTTCGACACGCAAACCGTAAGCACTTGCTGTGGATGACACCAGGCCTATTTCCAAACCTCACATTATACCAGGGTTGTACTGCATTAAAAGAAAAAATAGAAAGAAAAGAAAAGAAAAAGGAGGAAGAAAGCATACTAAAGAGTACTGCAAGATGCTTATTCACAACACACCAGAAGCGCAGCAACTTCAGCTCCCCAGTGCAGCCTCCCCCCCACCCCGCCCCCCAATACCTCTGGTCTATCTCTTAGCACCAGCCAAGGCAACAGCCCAGGCCACTAGAAGGCCACCATGCACTAGCGGGTGTTCACTAAACAGAAGCTGATCGTCATGGGGCCGCGTCCTTCTCAGCGAAATGCATTCTGAAAGCCCCACGAGCTCTCAGCAGCCAGTCTGAACTGTCCAAACCTGCTTCCCCCCACCAGCCAGGGCTCAGAGTGTGGGGTAAGAAACCTGAGGCCCTAAGGTTGGGGCAGGCAGAGTGTCCCCCACCTCCAAATCTCCCCTCCCCTTCTCCCCTGTCACTCTTTTTCTGGCACATCACTGGGGAAAACCAGAGAGGCCGGAGGTGTCAGGCCCAAGAGGAGTAAGGAGAAGGGACAAGGGCGGCAGGCAGGCAGTTTGGGGCTGTGGGGGGAGAATCAGTCCCGCGTGGAGGTGCGGTGGCGCCGCATCTAGTGGGAAAGGACTCCCCCCTCCACCCCCCAACCCCGAGGTGGGTCCGGAGGGACGGCAGGGAGGGGGAGTGGCTCGGAGGCCTGACGACCGCCGCTGGGAACCCAGGAGAGAGGGATGGAGGGACGGAGGCGACGGGGGTGAGGCGCAGCTGGGGGGCGGGGGCGCCGGTGGGGAGGCGAGGGGGCAGCCCGGTTCCCCTCCCCCAGCCCGGGCCCGGGCCTCTCGCTGAC
>NC_043703.1:144643606-144740965 GCF_006229205.1 Suricata suricatta
GGCTCCGGCGGAGGCGGCGGGGCGGGGAACAGGCGGCAGGGGCGCTGCGGCTGCGGCTGCGGCTCCGGCCGGCGGCTCCGGGGCGAGGGGTCCTAGCAGAGGCCGCCGCGGTCTCCGGCTTCAACGCACAGGGACTGCGGGGGAAGAGAGCACTGCGCAGGCGCGATGCGGCCACCGCTGTCAGTCCGAGAGGGGCGGGGCCAGGGCACCCGCCGTCTCCAAGGCGACTGGGCGGCGAGGAAAGGACAGCCCCAACCTCCACCTCGTCTTAGCAACGGCGGCGGGGGGTGGGAGGGTGGGGGGACGACGAGAACAGTCCCTCTACATTGCCATAGCAACAAGAAGAAACCACTTCATAAATTTATGGTGGTACCGAGGGGGCGCTCTTACCTTGTCACCATGGCAACTGGGAACAACCCCTTCCTTTTTCCTTAGCAACAGGGTAACAATTCCTCCACCTTGTCTAATCACAGAAGGGACAACCCTTTACACCTGATTCTGTAGTAGCCAGATGACGGATTCTTCTCTGCCTCACGGCTACTGCAAAGGAAGAAATTCGCGCATATTTCTTCTCTTTCAGCCACACAAGAGGGCTCTAAAGCTAAGCTCCTCGCGGTTTATGGTTTTTAATCACAGCCTGTCACTCTCCAAGTTCAATTTCCCCCTGTGTTAAACCTACCTATTGGTCTTCTGCCAGAAAGTCTATACCTTCACCCCTAAAATCCAGCTAACGAAATCACCTAGACACGTTTCACTTGAGTTTTTATCAACCTTATTGTATCTCCCAAGGCATTTGTATGCAATTCTTGTTCTTCATCTTGCCCATTAGCTAGTTGAGATTCTATCTCCTCATATGATATGTTCACTGGTGTTTCCAAATTCCCTATGCCAAGTCTGTTTTTATAGGTCTCCCCACTTCTTCTAAATCCCTCTTCTTTCTATCCATGCCTGCTGTCCTTGTCCTTCAGTGCTCTGTCCAGGCCTCCACTATGCTCACCGCCTTAGTGATTTCATTAGCTTGGTTCTTTTCCTGCAGATGACTTCTGGCTCTCCCTCCCTCAGCCCTGACTCCCACAGATGTCTGAGGTCACCTCTGTACCCTCCTTGAACATAGCTCTTTTTATTGCACACATCCTATATAGTATTGTCTTTGGTTTACATTCTGTCTCCCCAATCAGACTATGTACCCCTTGTGGGCAGGAATTATGTCTTCTTCATCAGCTCCCTCAGCATCTAGCACCGAATGTGACACATAGATTTCCACATAAATACATAGTGTTTATGTAATTGAATCAAGCAATGACAAAGATTTCTTTGAGAGATTCTTCAAGATTTTCTTCGACCCCAAAGAAATGGGTGAAGGGAGTCAAAAGGTAAAAAGAAAAAAAAAGATTCTCATTCTTTCTCACTTTCTCTGACCAAACTGCCTCAGAGTCTCAATCTGAGTATTTTCCTTATGACCTTTATGCATATTTGATCTTTAATACTATTGTTACTATTATAACTCCCTCACTCCCTTAGCTCTCCATCTTAATGCCAAAATTCTAGTCATCTATTAACTGAGACTCTAGCATTCTGTATTTCCTGAATCCTTGTCTCTAGCTAGTCTCCCTTCTACACTATCCCAAATGTATCCACTAAAGAAAATGTCCTCACTGGGTACCAACCTCCTCCATGCCTCCTGTCACCCTCTATTATCAGTGTAAGCTCTTCACACCTTACCATTCCATCATCTGCTGACCCAGCTTGGATCAAGCCCTCTAGGTGAACGTCACTGGATGCTGCTAGGCTTGTTGGGCTACTGGAGATGCTGCATTCTCTTCAAATGACTCAGAATTAAGAATTCATTCTTTTCCCAGTCTCCCTGTGTAGCTCCCAGAGATTCCATCCCAAGACTACTGGTGTCAAAGGACTCCGAGCCCATTTTCTCAGGGGAGAGGGAGAAGGCAGTCCATCATAAGTAGAGCATGAAAAGAGAGGTACACAGCAAGCATTGAGTCAAGACCCTCTCTTCCTATTCAAGGCCACTCTCAGAAAGGAGTGGGGTCCTTGTAGAGGTTAATCCTCAGGACGGGAGTGCCTGGATGGCTCCGTTGGTTAAGCGTCTGACTTTGGCTCACGTCATGATCTTGCGGTCTGTGGGTTTGTTCGGTTCTGTGCTGATAGCTTAGAGCCTGGAGCCTGCTTTGGATTCTGTGTCTCTCTCTCTCTGCCGCTCCCCTGCTCTCGCTCTCTCTCTCAAATAAGTAAACATTAAAAAAATTTTGGGGGGGGGTGCCTAGGTGGCTCAGTTGGTTGAGCATCTGGCTTCGGCTCAGGTCATGATCTCATGGTTCGTGGGTTCGAGCCCCGCATCAGGCTCTGTACTGACAGCTAGCTCAGAGCCTGAAGCCCATCTTCAGATTCTGTGTCTCCCTCTCTCTGTGACCTTCCCCTGCTCTCTCTCTCTCTCTCTCTCTTTCTCTCTCTCTCTCGCTCTCAAATAAGTAAACATTTAAAGACATTTTTTTTAAATCCCCAGGACAAATCAAGGGGTTAGGAGAGTAAAAACCCAGGCCATACTTTTTCCTAGCTACAGAATTGTAGAACAGAAGCTATTCCTAACAAGATCTGCAGGGTGTCTGGATGCTATAAAGGCAAGGGAAAATTTTCAGATTCAGTTTATTTTGTGTCGCCATTCTGAAGTTCCAGCTCAGCTCCATGGTTATGAGTGTAGACTTGGGTGGTGTAGATTGCCCTGAAGAATTCTGAGAAGAGACTAGGTCCTTGTAGCCCCACATCTTTGCAGAGGATAGAGGGCCACTATACAAAGAGTTCCTGTATATCTCTCACCCAGATTCTCCACCTTAACATTTTACCACGTGCCAGTTATGTATTTCTACAAAATAAATCACACCAAGTGTGTAAGATAATAACGATTTCATTATTTTCATTTCTGTGGGAGAGAGATTCAAAAAGAGCTCGCGGTGTGGTTCTGGCTCAGGGTTTCTCCTATGAGTGCAGCAGTCAGATGGTGGCAGGAGCTTAAATGGTAGGGGGTCGGCTAGACAACGCTCTCTCTCCCAGTTGTCGTGGAGCTGGCTTGCTCACCACAGCCACATGGTGGCTTCAGGGCCATTGGACTACTTACATGGTAGTCGTAGGATTCAGGATGAGAATGATAGTGAATAACAGTAACACTGCATCCTCTTTTATGACCTAGCCTCAGATATCACTTCTGACATATGCTTTTGGTTGGAAAAAAATCACAAAAGTCTACCTAAGGGCAAGGGGAGGGAACATAGACCTCACCGCTCAATGAGAAGAATAACCAAGTCATATAATTAGAGCAAGTGGATGGGAGAGGTGGTTGAAGTCATCTTTGGAAAACACAGTCTGCCACACCCTATCACTCATGTCCCATTCGATGCAAAACACATTCATCTCCTCCCCCAAGAAGCCCCAAGTCTCATTCCAGCACAGCACCAGCTTGAGGTCCAGGAACCCTTCATCTAAATCAGGTCCCCATGTAGATATGGCTTCTCGTGTTCAGTTCCTTGGGCATAGATCCTTGAGTATCACTGCTCCTGCTCCGAAGACCTTGCAAAGTAAAGGAACACATCATGTGCCTCATACATACCCAGCAAACACTAGTGCCACAGGCATGGGATAATTGCTGTGGGCATCATCGTTTCGAAAAGGAGAAAAACAGAAGGGCACACAGTAGTGACTAGCTCATAGCAATTCTGAAATCCGGCTGGGCACATGTTGCCAGTTCCTGAGTTAGCGCTTGGACCCACTCCGGTTTACTTATGTTCACACTGACATGGATTTCCTCCCCCAGTGGGTTAGAATCCTTTCCTATGATTACTTGTTTTGAAACACCGTTTGTCACAGATCTGGCCAGAGAAAGAAATTCCAAGTTGGCTCTTGTGCCCTTCAGAGTTGTTTTCATCATTCTTTGAACATTTCCTTGCTTTCTGACACAAGATGTTCCAGGATCACCTTGTGCCTTTCCTGTCCACGCCCCCTGCCCACCCCAGAATTGGCCATTCACCAGGAAACCCTGGGTCCTGCGGACTTTTTGATGTTCCTTTTTCCACTCTCTCTTGCTCCCTAAATCTGCCCTTAGAGGCTGCTATTCCCCTGGGTTCCCATCTCATTTTTCTCTCTTCTTCCTCTGTACATACTCCCTGAGTGCCTTCATCTATGCCTGTGACTTCTGAATCTGGATTTCCAGCCCAGTAAACTCTCCCAACTATCAGACCTGCTTATGTGTCTTCTAGATATTTCCAACCCTGTGGTCAATAAGCACCTCAAGATCAGTGAGCTTAAGTTAAATTTATTTACTCCCCCCCAACCCACCCTTCCTGTATTCCCTATTATTGCTAGTCGCATCACTAGGAAAAATCTGAATGATCCTTTCCCACATCTTCTCCCAGCTCCCTATGCCAAAACAGTTTTCCAGTACTATTGATTGCATTTCTTTCTTTTTTAAAAAATTTTTTTGTTAACATTTATTTATTATTGAGAAACAGAGACAGAGCATGAGCATGGGAGGGGCAGAGAGTGAGAAGGAGACACAGAATCTGAAGCAGGCTCCAGGATCTGAGCTGTCAGGACAGAGCCCAATGCCGGGCTCAAACCCACAAGCAGTGAGATCTTGACCTGAAGTCAGATGCTCAACTGACTGAGCCACCCAGGCGCCCCTATCGATTGCATTTCTAAATGTCTTTCAGATATGACCCTTCTTTATCCCCATCATCTTTACCCTCTCTTACCTGGGTTATTGCTGCACTTCCACCTGGTCTCTTTGCCTCCAACCTCTGAGCATCCTCAACAGCCACTCCTAGAAAGCTCTTTCCAGAAGCTAAATCTTATAACTTCTCTGCTTAAAATCCTTACGGTTGTCCTTTTCAAACTAGCGGAAGCAACCTCTGGCCACGGGGGATTCATGTAAGGAGAAAGAAAGGGAGTAACTATAGAATAGTTACATCTTCCTCAAGTTTAGTTTTTATTTGCAGATTTAGTAAAACAGTTAAAAATATTAAGACAATCGCATATGATGAAGTAGAATGCAAGGAACACGTGACTTTAAAGGCAAAACTTTTCAAGAGGGTTTGAACTCAAGACACCTCAATGCCTGTACCGTCCACTGCCTTTTGGGGGACTTTAGTGGAAAGTTTAAGAAACACTGGCTAGGATCAAAGGATAAAGTTCGGGTTCCTTCAGATGGTGGACAAACTGTATTATAATCTGGTCCTTACCAGACATTTCCAGTTCGTCTGCCTCACCTTTTATGCCCCTCGGCCTCATCAGCTCTTGCCACACACGTCAGCCATAAGGGCAAGCTTTTGCAGTCTGCCTTGTGGCCAAGCCTGTAGTATGGGGATCATCCTGCTTGGAGTCTTTCCTTTCTTTCTTCCTTTTTTTAAGAGTTTATTTATTTATTGGCGGGGGGGGCGGGGAGCGCAAGTGGGGGTTGCAGAGAGAGAGAGGGAGAACGAGAAAGAGAGAATCCCAAGTAGGCTCTGCACTGTCAGCACAGAGCCCCACACGGGGCCGAACCCACAAATCGAACCATGAGATCATGACCTGAGTCAAAGTTGGAGGCTCTACAGACTGAGCCACCCAGATGCCTGCCCCTTCCTTTCTCTTTATGGGGCAAACTCCTACTCATTATCCAAAGCCAGCTTTAGAGTCATCTCCTCTGGGACACTGTCATGACACGTGGGACAGAGAGCTGACATGCTCTCCTTGGTACCAGGCATATTCTTTATCAAGGTCCAAGGTCCTCACGCTCATACACCACATCTTTTTTACCTTTGTATTCTCAGCGCCTCCATAAAACTAAGAACAGCCAAGCAAGCTAAAAACAATCTGACCTTTCTGCACTTTTCCCAGGGTGACTGCAGAAGCCAGGTGGCGGAGGGAGTCTAAGTGGACGGGTTAGCTCTGGCTGGTGGGGGGCTAGATTTTAGATGGGAACGTGCAGGGGATGCTTTGCCTGGTGCTGAGGGGGAGGCAGGGAGCTGTGAAACTGGTAAGTGTTACCAGCGGTGTTCATTATTCATTTGAAACTAGCTTAAAGTGGAACAGGCACTTGAATAGGACTGATTCCCACATATAAGAAACCTTTGATGCGATTTTATATGTGCAAGGGACCTGTGTACGCAATATGTAATTTTGCTGAGGGATGAGTTCTAATCCCATCACATGAAGCAGATGAGTTCTTATCTAGAGAGAGACTCTAACCCTCCACCCTGCTGGAACTGCAGAAACACTGGGTCCAATACTTCCTGGAAATGTGACCTTGGACCTTGGTTTTTCTCATCTATTGTTGTGAAAGTTAAATGTGATAATGTATGGAAAATGCCTCGCAGTGCCTCATATACAGTAAATATCTACTGAATGGTAACTATGAGTAATAACCAAACTTTCATTAGGGTCAAGAGTTCACTTGATTTCCCCCTCAGTTATATCCTATTAAATCACATAGAAGCCAATATGCAAATTTAAAATTTGCCAAGGTCTTAAGCCTGCTGGGAACAGTAATGACGTACTGTATCCAGAACGAACAGCAACTCTAGACCAGAGGCTTAGATTGCAAGGTGTTACCCTGCTTTTTGAAGAAGATGCCCACCATGACAATCATGTGGGTAATAAAGGCTGGGATTCATGGGATTAATTTCCTATAACCTCTCTGATCACATCCTGAGGTTGGTATCATTTCCATTTTCACAATAAATAACTGAGGCCCAGAGAGGTTAACTAACTTGCTTAAGATCACACAGCTTGTGAACATCAGAAGCATGACTGGAACTAAAGCCAACGCCAAAATCCAAGCTTCTTCCATTATCGCATTGCTTCCTGAACTTCTTACACTATAACCATTTGTCAGTATGTCTTCCCCAAATGAATCTGTAAATGCAGGAACCATACTTGCTTCATTGCTATAGTTTCTGACACATGCCTGGCACATATTTCACATATTTCATAAGCATGCATTAAATGCAAGGTGGAAAACGTGAAGTAAACCTAAACTAGAGTTACCAGATAAATACAAAATGCCTAGTTAAATTTCAACTTCAGATAAACAAATAATTTTTTTATTACAAAATCATTTTTAATGTTTGTTTATTTTTAAGGCAGAGAGAGAGAGACAGAGCATGAGCAGCAAAGGGGCAGAGAGAGAGGGAGACACAGAATCTGAAGCAGGCTCCAGGCTCTGAGCTGTCAGCACAGAGCCCAACACCGGGCTTGAACTCATGAACCATGAGATCGTGACCTGAGCCAAAGTCAGACGCTTAACTGACTGAGCCACTCAGGTGCCCCTAAATAATTTTTAAATGTAAGTTTGCCACAGACACTACTTGAGATACATCTACACACACACAAATAACCCAAAAATTTAGTTGTCATCTGAAATTCAAATTTAATTGAGCATCCTATATTTTTATTTGCTAAATCTGGTGACCTTAACCTACCCCCTGAGATTGGCCTTGAAAGGGACAAATTCCCCAGGGGTTCTCCTGGAAGGAGAGCCCAGGTAACTAGGATGTGTCTGCCTTTCCTGAGCCTTACCTGTTCACCTAGGTTAGGTCAGCTTGGCGCCTTTAAACGGAAAAAGCAGCCACTGATGAGCTTAAAGCGCCACCTGGAGGCCAGTATGGGTAGTACTATGTCCAGGGGCCCTCCCACGGCTGCAGGATTTTAGGGAGCAGGGAACGGCCAAACAAGGCACAGACAGGGCAGAAGAGGAGGCTGTCCAGCGGTGGAGAGCGGCAGGTGAGGATATCCCCTCCAGGCATTTTCCGTTGGCTTCGTCACCATTTTTTTTTTCTGGTCTTTTTTAGTAAGTTTGCATGCTCTGAATGTTTTGAATCTTGCTTTGTGGTATAGTAAATGGTCAATTTTATAATAAATTCTCCCTCTTTTTAAGTTTATTTATTTATTTTGAGAGAGAGATCATGAGTGAGTGAAGGAGGAGCAGAGAGAGGGAGAGAGAGAATGCCAAGCAGGCTCAGCACTGTCAGCACAGGGCCTGACGTGGGGCTTGAATAAATGAACATGTAAGATCATGACTTCAGCCAAAACCAAGAGTCAGGCGCTTAACTGACTGCACCACCCAGATGTCCCCTAAATTGTCTTTTTCTTATTGTGAAAAAAGACATATCATAAAATTTACTGTCTTAACCATTCTTTTTTGAGAGAGAGAGCATGAGGGGCAGAGAAAGAGGGAGGACAGAGGATCTGAAGTGGGCTCTGCATTCACAACACCGAGCCCGACGTGAGGCTTGAACTCATGAACTGCGAGATCATGACCTAAGCCGAAGTCTGACCTTCAACACACTAAGCCACATAGGCACCCCCCCATCTTAACTATTTTTAAGTATACAGTTCAGTAAGATTAAGTATACTTACATTATTGTTAAATAGACCTCTAGAACTTTTTCATCCTGCTGAACTGAAACTATTCCCTTTACAAAATTCTCCTTTTACCCGTTCTTCAGCCCCTGATACCTACCATTCTACTATGTCTATGAGTTTGACTATTTAGACACTTCATGTAAGTGGGACCATACATTACTTGTCACTTTGTGACTAGCATATTTCGCTTGACATATTGTCAAGTTGTAGCATGTGACAAGAGTTCCTTCATTTTTAAAGCCGCCTCGTATTCCATTACATGCACATATCACATTGTGTTAGTTCACTCATCTGTCGGTGGGCATTTGGGTTGAATAATGCTGTGATAAAGCTAAGTGTGTAAATATTTCTTCAAGGTCTTTCCTTTATGTCTAATGGACATATACACAGAAGTGGGATTGTTGGATCATATGCTCTAATCATTTTTGAACACTTCCTTACTTCCTGGTGTTGTAAGATGTTTCATCACGTTCATCAGAGGAGCGGAATTGCTGGCTCATCTGAGAACTCTGTGTTTAACTCTTTGAGGAGCTGCCAGACTATTTTCCAAAATGGCTGCATCATTTTACATTCCCACCAGCAGTGTGTGAGGATTCCAATTTTCCACATCCTTGTCACATGTATTACCTGACTTTGATTTTAGCCAGCCTGGTGGGTGTGAAGTGAAAGCTCATTGTGGTTTTGATTTGCATTCTTCCGAACAACTAATGTGCAGCTAACATGCAGGACGGGACCGGGCCACGCGCCTGACTGTAAACCTATGGCACTCAAAGTAAAGCATTTTAATTGAGAAAAAGAGGTGCATTCTTAATATTTTACTAGGAAAACATCGTGACCCTTTTCAGATACATATTTTGTCACTCCTTCAAATGGCCTTTTCCAATCTTGATTGTAACCATGATACCCACCCTCCCTTCTCCAACTGAGTATCATGAGATCTTCTTTCCCTTTCCTGGGTTTTAAGAAGCCTCCTTCCTTTAGTGGGCATAGGGCAATTCCTGGAGAGGATCTTAGTTTATACCCATCGATCAAAGAAAGCCTATTCTTCTGATTGTTTATGATTTGAGATAGGACAGTCTTCAAGCTGCCACTCCGTGAGTGCTCACCTTCCTTCCTCCCTGCATGCAGAGTCCCAGTAATGACAAAACCCAATAATGATCAATTCTGTATGTCGTATCTTATTTCCTGCAACATTTTAGCATAACTATGGAGGGTCTGGCACAACATGGACCCTGACAGTGGTGACAGGGGGTTGTCAGATGAGGCCCAGGCGTACACATAGTAAGAACATTGATGTCTTAACTCTCTGGGCATTTTTCTTGTGTCCCCTCGGCTGCCTGGGGATGCAACGGTTAAGCTCCCCTCCTGAGGTGTTTTTAGTTAAAAAGCTTTGCCATGTAAGATAGGTATCATAAATGAAGCTACTTCTCCTCTCCTGTTAAATTTTTCTCACATAATTTTTAAAATACGGATTGTTTCACCCTTAGGCTAGACCAGGATTTCTTAAGTGTAGTGTTGTTGACACCTTGGGTTGGACAATTCCTTATTGTGAGGTGTGGTTCTGGGTGCTGTACAATGTTCAGCAACATCCTTGGCCTCCTTTCACTAGATTCTCTCATGCTCCCAGTTTCAACAACCCCAAACTGTGTCCGGACATTGCCCAATGTCTCCTGAGAGACAAAATGACCCCTGCTTGAGAACCACTGAGCTAGACCAACTTAATGGCTTACCTCAGCTCAAAGAGCTTGGAAGGGAGCCTCATCCCTGCTCAGATCACATAAGACCATTATAAACTCCAACCTTTCCAATTTGTTTAAAAGACAGAACTGGTACAGCAGAGATCTCCAGAATGACAATTTCGTCTCCATAGCCCCTATGACCATGATGCCCGATGAAAGTGTGATAGCTACAAAAAGGTAAGTTAACAAAGGAAGGCAAAACCCTTTCATACATTTCCACCAGATACCTGGGAGAAATTTCAAAATCGTATTATGGACATCAAGTAAAAACGATAAAGTGTCCCCAAGGCACATGTTTAAAGTGTCACAACTTAGAAAAGAGACAGGCCCTGACGGTCCACCAGCCCACAGTGGGAAAATTTAGCTATAAAAGCCTGACCATTGGAAAAGTGAGTGAATAACCCTCAGCAACCCCCACATGGGGTGCTTTATCCTGAAACACCCTTGAAGCGGCTTCCAGATCTCTCTTCTGTGGTTGTCAGGAAAGCTGTTGTACAGCAGAGGCAGGGACAGGCACTTGAGGTCCTGCCACCGATGTCTCCTTTCCCTTGGGGCTCAAAATGCCAAGGGTCCTCTCCGGAGACATTGTCCCCCAGGACTTCTGCTCCCACAGCAGCGAAAGGATCAAAGACTGACTCTGGGCGCAGGTCTAGTTTACTGAAAAGGGCTGCTCCAGTGTGTTGAAACTTGGTGTCTTTGGGAATTGATCGAAAGGGAACAGCTCCCCTCACGGTAAGGGGGCTGCAAAGTTTCCAAGGATAGTTTAAAACAAAGAATGCTTACAAAGGGAGAGGCACTGATAGCCGATGAAATTTAGATATGCATCACTGTAAGCAACTGCTTTTCATTTTTGAGGAGGTCTTGAATTTACAGGTGAAATATCTGTTTCCTCCTCAAAGGAGCTTAGAGGGCTTTAACTCATATAACATGTAGTCCGTCTGTAGAAAGAAAAATAGTGTCCAGAAAATCTCAGGGTCTCAAGAAAGATCATTTTCTTTTAATAGTAAAAATGTGAAGAATTTGCATTTCCAGGAAAATATTCAAGGCACTTGTGTGATTCAAGCCAGAAAGCCAGTACAACAGCATGCGTGTATTTTTGTGAAGCTACAAACTATGAAAATTAAGATGTTTTTAAACCAATTTTTTAGCATAGTCTTAAGCTCAAAAAGAAAGATTCCTGATAAGAACAGGGAACAGAACAAAGAATAAATCAAAGGCAGAGACCTTTCTAGAAAGTTGGGGTTGACTCAGTCATCTCCACTCCCTTCACTGGTAAGAGAATCATTTATAATTTTTGCTGTTTTATTTATTTTTTTAAAATTTTAAATATTTTTGAGAGAGAGTGTGGGGTGGGGGTGGGGATAGGAGGTGAGGGAGACATAGAATCTGAAGCAGGCTCCAGGTTCTGAGCTGTCAGCACAGAGCCCTATGTGGGACGTGAACTCATGAGCCGTGAGATCATGACCTGAATCAAAGTCAGATGCTTAACCAACTGAGCCACTCAGGTGCCCCCTTATTGCTGTTTTGTTTTATTTTTCTTTTTTTAATCTTTTTTTTTTTTTTTTTGCATATATTTGTTTTTGAGAGACAGAGAGAGACAGAGCGTAAACCAGGGAGGGGCAGAGAGAGAAAGACACACAGAATCTGAAGCAGTCTCCAGGCTCTGAGCTAGCAGTCAGCACAGAGCTGCTCGTTGGCGGGACTCTAACCCACAAACCTTGAGACTATGACCTGAGCCAAAGTTGGACGCTCAACTGACTGAGCCACCCAGGTGCCCTCCCCCTCCAACTTTATTGCTGTTTTAAAATGCTCCCCCTCCAACTTTATTGCTGTTTTAAAATGCTCTCAAGTTTGAGAACTCAGTATTAACTGCCTCTCAAATTCAAAAAGTGTTTAAAAGAAATTCAGTGAGTTCATGTTTTTAAAATATAATTTTGTCTCCCCCCCACTCCAAGGTGATAATACAGAATATGAAGTCAGGAATTCTGAAAATGGCATAATTGATTTCAACACAAATTTGAATTTTTGCATTAAAATGAAATAGCTAAAGCATTAAAAATTTTTTTAATGTTTTTTAAATTTATTTTTGAGAGGCAGAGAGAGACAGTGCAAGCAGGGGAGGGTCAGAGAGAGAGGGAGATACAGAATCTGAAGCAGATTCCAGGTTCTGAGCTAGCTGTCAGCACAGAGACTGATGCGGGGCTCAAACCCACAAACCGTGAGATCATGACCTGAGCTGAAGCCGCCAACTGAGCCACCCAGACGCCCCAGCGAAAGCATTTTTGTACATATGACGTAAGACATGGGGTTTTGATAGTCATTGAAAGACATTGAGACTAACATGTATTACAAATGGAAAAAAATGTGTCCTTTATCAATTTATTCAGTAAAGTTCAGATAATCCAAAATTATATAAATCCACAGAAAGTTGCAACTTAACTTCCTGCATAGCATTCAAAGAAATAATATGTTCCCCCAACATAAGCTTATTAACTTTGTTTAGTGTCTTTTTTTCTTAGAATTTCTTTTTTCTTGTTTTTTGTTTTAAAGTTTATTTATTTTGAGAGAGAGCAAGCAGGGGACACACACACACATGCTCACAGAGCAAAAAAGAAAATCTAAGCACGCTCTGTGGTGTTAATGCAGAGCCTGACACGGGGCTCAATCCCATGAACTGTGAGATCATGACCAGAGCCAAAATCAAGACAATCAAAAGACTAAACTACCCAGGCACCCCTTTTCCTAGAATTTCTAATTGGATTTTGGAAGTATAATTCCAATAGCATTATGGTAATGGATACTTGTATTTATCCAAAGACCTCATGAAGTTGGGGTTATGTAGTGAAATAAAAATATTGTATGCAAGTGTGTAAATGTCTTAATTTTGACACAGGAATCAGGAATCCAGATAAAACCTCAAGAGCTTGTGTTTAATGTGAATATTTTTTGTTGATCATGTGCTATTCTAAGATGATGGTATCTTCTTGATCTCCCATAGTCAAAGTAAAGACTTTATAATTGGTACTAAATAAAAAAGTAGGAGAATCATTTAGCAAATGCCTGCAAAATATAGCACATGACAGAGTATCATGTATGTATTTAGTTGCTTCAGAAAGTTGCATTTTGTAAAAAGAGGAGCTAGTGGGTCTTAAAAGGGAAAAGCGTAAATTTAAAAAGTGATGTCAGGAGCACCTGAATGGATTTCAGCTCAGGACTTGATCTCACGGCTGGTGGGTTCAAGCCCCACGTTCGGCTCTCTGCTGATAGCTCAGAGCCTAGGGCCTGCTTTGGATTCTGTGTCTCTCTTTCTTTGCCCCTCTCTTGCTCACACTTTGTCTCCTTCTCTCAGAAATAATAAATATTAAAAAAAATTTTTTAAAGTGATGTGAGACTTTATCTGGGTGATCAAGGTATCAATAGTGATAAATCATGTAGACTGTATTACCCTTAATATGATGTGATTTAAAAAAGCATATTTTATTTCTGTGGCTATTCTCCTAAAAATCCATAACACCAGCCCAATCATTTATTTGAGAAAAAAAAATAGTGGACCAGTTCTAATAGAGGAGTCTTTTACAAAACACCCAGCCACTCTCCTGAAAACTATCAAGGTTATCAAAAACAAGGCAAAGTCCGAGAAACCGTCACAGCCAAAAGAAGCCTAAGAAGACAGGACAAATAAATGCACTGTGGCGTCCTTGATGGGGTTCTGAAAGACAATAAGGACCTTAGGTAAAAACTAAGGCCATCTGAATAAAGTATGGGTTTTAGTTAATAAGGATCTATCCACATTGGTGCTTTAATTGCAACAAAAGGGCCATATTAATGTAAGATGTTGATAATAGAGGAAGGTGGGTATAGGCTATGTAGGAGCTCTCTGTACTCTCCAGTTTTTCTGTAAATCAAAAGCTGTTCTAAAAAAAAATAAAGCCTATTTTTAAAAGAAAGCTATACAAGAACAGAATTCATTAAGTTAAAATGTGAGGAAACCTTAAAATACAAAGCATCTAATGTATTCAAAAAAATTGAAAGGAGGCAGAATTCATTTGGCTAGAACTTACATAGGAGTCTTGCACTAATAACTATGCGGTTGGTGTAGAGGGACCAAATAGTGGTGAAGTGAGAATCTGGTGCATGACTTTGGAAATCTGAGCCACTGGAGCGGAGCTAGGAAGTAGGCCTTCCTCACCTCCTCTTAGATGCCAGGTTCCCAGCCAAAGATGTAGGACTTCGAGATGAAAACTTTACCAAGTTTATTTTTAGCAGTGAAACATCTGATGAACCTCTAAGCTTATTATATTTGTGGGTTTAATTGATTAGATTGGCAATAATTATTTAGCTCTTAGGAAAGGTACTTAAAAAGGAAATAGAATTTTAAATGCAGCTAGGAATGTTGTATTCAATGAAGTTGGTAAATGGGATCAGACTCCCTTTAAAAGTAAATGATGAAAGTTGGGAGAGTTACAATTTTTAAAAGGATAATAAGTCTATACGCTAAACTGAGAATCTTAGGAAAGTGCCCCCCGACCTTCACCATTCTACTGTGTGACAGAGCTGGGAAGACTCCAGGCTCACTTATCACAGGTCACCCTTGTCCCCATTCATGCAGAAGGAGCCATTTCCCCCACCTCCCACGATGCCCTTGTCCTCCATCTTTCAGTGATGGAAAAAATTTTAACTCCTGAACAAGCATATTAATAGCCTAATGAATATATAGGTATGCATGAATTAGCCATATGATTTACTGCCCGAACCATGACCTATATGAAAGGTGGCACTATTAATAATTACCTTGGAGTGATAGACTGAACCCAGAACTGTCCTGGGAAAACGAGGACAACATTCCTTATAGGTATAAATGCATAGTTTGTCAATATACTAGGGGAAGAAAGTGAAGAATTCAGCTTTCATTGTAAGATGGTATCAAGTATCAACAAAATGTTAGATCCTTAAATGTTCTAGTGTGAAAGCATTAGAACTGTTTCAAATGTGTTATCAGTGACACTATCAAATAGACTTTTTAAAATGTGTATTTTTGAGAGAGAGAGAAAGAGAGAGAGGCAGATAGGAAGAGTGTGAGCAGGGGTAAGGCAGAGAAAGAGGGAGACAGAATCTGAAGCAGGCTCTGGGTTCTGAGCTGTCAGGACAGAGCCCAACTCGGGGCTCACACCCACAAGCTGTGAGATCATGACCTGAGCCAAATGCTTAACCGGCTGAGCCATCCAGGTGCCCCTCAAATAGCCTTTTGTTAATCTAGGACTACAAGTCTATCCTTCCCACGTATCATGAGGTTTCTCCTTTATATGTGGGGGGTCATGAGACTCCTCCCCATTTCACCAACTGCAAGGCAATTCTTAGTGTTAGGTTATACCTTTGTTTAAAAAGTCATCCCATTGGGGAGCCTGGGTGGCTCAGTTGGTTGAATGTCCGACTTCATCTCAGGTTATGATCTCACGGTTCATGGGTTCGAGCCCCATGTCAGGCTCTGTGCAGACTGCTAGTTCAGAGCCTGGAGCCTGCTTCGGATTCTGTATCTCTTTCTCTCTATGCTCCTCCCCTGTTCACGCTCTGTCTCTCAAAAAATAAATGTAAAAAAAATAAAAATAAGAAGTCCTCCCGGACTTTTCAGTAAAGAGCCTGAGGGTGATTTGCCCAGTGGCTGGCTGGTTAGGCTTCCCTACATGCAGATCTCCTAAAGGATCTTCGTAGATGGCTTTAAAGTCCGTGGTCTTTTCTTTTCGCCCAACTGCATACCCACCAAGGCATGCTGTCTTCCTGGGTATCTTTTTTTTTTCTCTATAAACCATCTAATACCATGCGCATGGCCTGCGAACATGTAGCATGTTGTTTTCCATCCAAATGCAATAGTATTTTGGCCGCTGATCAAATCTGGGTGTGCTCCCGCGTGATGGGAAACGAGGGTGACACAGACACTTAGGCCCTGTGCCATCCCAGGGACTTCGGCATTCTTCGCAAGCCAGGTAATAGTGTTTCCATCTGGCCCAGAAACCCTGCCAGTTTGTACACACAGCTCACTTCATTACAGCCAAGTGCTCGCTCCCAACTGCGGCACCTCGGGTATTTCTTTCAGTCCTGGCCTTCTTTGCAGGGTTGTTTATTTGGTGAGACGTGGGAAAGTTCCTTCGCCACGAACTATTTCGCACACTCTATAAAATCCCATTAGGGTTTTGTCTTTGGGGGCTAAGAAAAAAGTACAGGTGACCCCATAGTACTGGAAACAACAGTTTCACTCTTCATGTGAAAGAGTTTGATCTGCTAATTCCTTTCAAGACTTGGTTGAGATCTAGAGAGAAGGTAGAGGTGATGCAGGCGGATGGGTTAGAGGTACAGTAGACCAGTCCAAAAGGTGGGGTTCTAGAGAACCAGAGGGCAGCTGGAACGCCCCTCAAAGATACACCGGCCTTCCGACAGCTCTCTGTCATGTGACTTTATGAGGCCACAGCTCCATAAGCCAAGAGTTCCTTTGTATAAAGAGGGGGGGTCTTTGGGTTTCCAAAATGGCAGCCAAGAGACTAGGCAATGGAGGGTAAGTGGGGAAAGCCTGGTTTCCCCCACCCTCTTCTGTATGTAATGCTTTCTCCCTATTATCCCTGTTTCAGTGAACTCAGCAACCTTGTCCTGGGAATCTGGAACCCAAAGCCTTGCTTTTGTCCCCACCAGGAAGAGGACAGAGCCCTGAGTGCTGGGCCCCGAGGCTCCCACCTCTCTGCTGTTTTTCTCTATAGCCTGCTCAGGCTTCCCAGTGAGCCGCTTCCTGCCACCCAACATGAGTGAAACACCAGAGCCGAATTTTCTTAGCAACTAAAGCCTCACCCTTGCCACTGTGGAACAGGTCCCCTGTCAAGCTCCCTCTTCTTTGAAGAAACACAAATGAGACCAAGTGAGAAGTAGCTACAGTTTAATACAAACCTGCACCAGAACACAATGTGTCGGGCCGTTTTGTTTTTGCCTCAAACAGGTGGCGAAAGCACAGGACCGTGTGTCATCTTGGGGTTGACACGATCTTAGCACCATGACGTTTACAGAGGAGTGAGAAGTCACTTGGGTGCTGGAGGCTCCATCCCGACCCCAGGCCGTGCCTGCCGCCCGGGCAGCTGGAGGGGGGGCTGGGTTTTCGCGGGGTTCTGTGTGGTCTCCGGGTCAGTATTGGAAAAGCCCTCATCACGGCATTGGCTTTGACAGAGACCTACTGTGGACTCCTAGCACTACGCACACACACACGCACACGCACACACAGTAGCACAATTTTCGGGTAACTTATTCCCACAAACCTAGAGAGCAGCTAAGGCAAGAACAACAGTATTTATTCAGCAAGTACAAGACCAGTTTGAGAGCTGCATTCCGTGCAACCAGAGACCCTTCTCATTCCAACCAGGGGCGGCGGGGCTGCCGATGGAGCTCCGCACAGGGGCCAGGAGCAGGTGGCGGGGGCTGACCGCTCATGGGGTCCCTTGAACCTCCTTCTGATTTTCATCTAGAAGCTCCTGGGCAAGGGTGGGGTCTATGTAAGATGGGGGGGGGGTATAGATGAAGTGGAAGGCCTACGGTGGACCACTCCGAGGTGTGGTCTCCTAGAGCCACAGACCACGCATCTCTCGGGCAGAGGCACTCAGAGAAGGTAAAGCTTTCCTGGCCCAAGCAGGGACACTGTCCGCTGGCTACCACCACTGCTCGGCTCTTTGGCATCTTCCCAAGGCCCGTGACCCAGCAAAGGGCTGAAACGGATAAAGATGGCGATGTGCACTGTACCGAGGGGTCAGGGTCACGGTTTCCTAGGCCCAGATCCCTACCCACTGTCCCCGTGGCTGCCACCCTCCGTGAGTGCCTTTGTTGCCTCCGCTCCCTGGGGTACCGTGTCTGTCCTCTCAGCTCCTGAGTGAGGAGGATGAGCATGAAGGGAGAAATGAGGATGTGGGGGCAGCGCAACCCACACGGCAAGCCCCCAACATTGAACTAGTTCTGGCTCAAGCAGTGAAGACGCTTTAGTTTGTTTACAAGAAAAATCTATCTATCTGTGCAAAACAAAGCAGAATGCCTACCAAGGGAGTCGGTCTTCCGGCTGGTTCAATTCTCAGGTGGGGTCTATGAGAGACGTCACCCCTCCTCCTTTTCGCAGCTGCGGTGGGCAGCCATGTTCTTAAGAGTCGTCATGGACACTTCTGGGGTCAGAAGGCCAAACCTTTCTGGGTCTCATCTATGAAATGGGCACAATAATACATGCTCTGCTGTCATGAGGAGCAAGTGAGAGCTCGTATATGTAAGTGCTTTGACAACACCTAAAGCACAACAGAAGTGAGCAGGGTATGACCACTAGCCCAAGAGTCCTGGAACAAGCCTGGGGTGCGCAAAGTGATGTGCAACGTGAGATCACTTCCCCGAGGGGAGGGAGGGCAAAGCTTAAGGAGGGCAGGTGGCTGGGCTGCTCCCCAGCTGGCTTAGGGTGGATGAAGATCACCCAGCCTCTAGTGTTTCTACTTCCTGGAGCTTCCGCGGCAGGGAGGGCCCGGCTGGAGGTGGGGGGAGGTGGAGGCCGCAAGCAGGTGAAGGTGAGCCGCTGACCAGAGTGGGCCACAGCACCTGTGCAGCAACGTGGGTTCTCCAGCCTGGTCCCGCTGGCCTGGCCTCCTCCCCTGGCATCTAGCCCCGCTCCCCCTCTCTCAGCAGGCATGAGGCCCCTTGCCAATCACACAGGAGGAGGCCCGCTCTCTTTCCGGCAGGGGGAGTTTATAGGAAGCTAACAGGGTGTGTGGGGGTGTCAGTGCTGGGAGTGACCAGGGCCAGAGATGGGAAAGGCATCTGCTCCCTGATGGTCCCTGGGGGCACCCTCACAGGTTGTGGGAAACTGCAGCAGGAGGGGAGGGGATGGGAGGAGGGCCTGGGACAAGGCCTCGGCAGCCTGGAGGACCCCAGGTTGGGGAGAAGGGCCTGTGAGTACAACACCTCGCCCCCTCGTAGCCTGCGCCCTAGGCTGTCTGGTTGGTGTCGAGTGCAGCATCTCTTAAGGTCCACATCTACTCCTGTTTCTATGCTATGCTAGTGACACGAAGCACCGTTATTTTTCACAGGATGCACAAACAAGTCAAACCAAACCACTGCGCAAACCAAACGTGCAAAACAAAATCATGTACACGTGCCTGGCACCAGCCCCGCGCCCCACCCAGCTGGCCCTTCCAGGCCTGTGGCTCCCAGAGGGCGGGGTGGGGTGGGGGGGAGAAGCTGGCAAAGGGTGCGGAGTGTCCCAACCGTACCCACACAGGGGCCAGCGTGGAGTCAGGAAAAACAGGACGCCCTGGGCATGGCCGGGAAGCCGACACCTGTCTGACTGGGGAAAAGCGATCACGGGGCCTCCTTGAGGGGAGGGGGTCCTTTTCCTCTAAAACACATCTGCTAAAGTGCTCCGGACAGCTGGCAGGTCAGCCAGGGGGCAGGGCACTCAAGTCTGGGCTTTCCCAAAGCCAGCACATGGAGGCGGGTGTGAGAGGAGGGGCTGGGCCGGGCTCTATGCATTGGGCTCTGTGCATAGTGTGGGTTTCCTGGGCCCCCAAAAGCCTGCCGAGGCCAAGGCAGGAAAGGACTGCAGTGGGAGGAACACATCTCAAAGTGCCTGTTAGGGTGGGCTCGAAGCACAGTGAATCACGTGTCGGACATGGGGAGGGCTCCCCGGGTCCGTGGCCCCCTCAGGTGGTGCGCCGCCCAGCCCAGCCTCTCCTGCCCCCTGCAGCTGCGGCCGGAGGGTGTGCGGGCTGGTGGCAGCGGTGCGTCCTCATGTCGGGGGCTGGTCAGTGCCTTTACCAAATGCCGCTTGACCTGCCTCCGGGGGGAGCGAGGATCCGAGCCGAAGCTCGCTTTGGAACATGGTCATCGATCTGAGAACCTGCAGAGAAGGAAGCAGAGGGTGAGCTCGGCTGCCCTTGCCTGGGTTACAGCGTCACGGCCACCATTCGGGTGGCTGTTAAGCCCTCTGTGGGGATGGTCAATCTGAATCCTCACAACTCCGTCCTGTTTTGCAGATGAGGAAACCGAGGTTCAGGGAGGTTGGGTGACTTGCCCGGTGTCACATAGTGTGTAAGGGGTAGAGCCTGGATTTGAACCCAGGTCTTTTGGACTGAGGGCCTCTCCAATGACCTGCCCTACTGTGTGCTACCTTTGCTGCTCCCAAACCTGGACATGCGGTCTCCTGTGATGCACACAGACCATCAGTCAGCCTAATAGCATGTGGGCCTTTGTGTACACGCCTCAGTGAGTAAGACAGGGAGACGGCTGGGCATGCCGTGGGTCTGGAGAATCACAGAACCACACCCCAAAGGCCCAGCATCTTGAACTCCCCAGACTCAGAAAGTGGCTTGGTGCTCCAGAGGGTGAGTGGGACATTCTTCAGCCCAACCCATCCGGAAGAGAGGAGACTGGGGGACGCTGGATATTTGCTGAGTCTGAGAGAGTCCTACCCTGAGACCTGGGAGCGGCAGCCACCGGCTGCTGAGGCCCTGTGGCTTCTCCTGGGCCTGGCCGCTGCAGGAAGGGCCCTGCCCGGGCAGCGCGGGAGCCTACGCCACTTGGGATGGCAAAGCCTGACCACCATGCGCCACACCACGGACTCCTTTTGCTCCCAGCACACGTGTCATGTCGCTGGTGGGACTGGCAGAGGCCCTCAGGGCGGGGGGCGAGGGGATGGTTATCTCGGCACCGAGATGGCCTCTGAGGATGGAGGGAGGGGTGAAGAGAGCCCCTCGCTGCAGACTACAAGGTCCTCAAACCTCTAACAGGAACCACGTGTCTTCTGACCCCAGCTGCCCCGGCACACAGGGGGACTCACAGGAAGTGCGGCGGGCAGCCCCACTCCCCCTGGAAGGATCTGGATCTTGCTCCTCTCACCGTTCAGGTCCCGGTGTGGCCTTGCAGAGAGCCACCTGCCTCCGCCTGGTCTGACTCTGAAGGCCACTCAGCGTGTTCAGGGAGACCCTGTCCTGCCCCTTTCAAGTGAGGGGTGGTGTCCCAGTGTCCACCAAAGCTGCCTGGAAGACCAGGCCACCTACCGCCTCTGCTCATTCTCCACTGAGGGTGACCTTTTCTGTGGCAACGACTCCCCACCTTTCACTACTGCAGAGCACCCACGATGTGACTTGTTGACAATAAAGTCCCGGAACTCACCCGCCCCCCTCACCCCAGCATATTATACATGGTGTTACATATAGTCTTACAGTTGCTGGCAAAACAGAAGGTGCCAGAAGGGCAAACATGGAACTGAGGTGAAGGAGGAAAGGGAATATGGAAACACTTCTTTTAGAGGCCAGCAAGGAGCAGGGATGGGCACAGGGAGACCGCACTGGGGTACAGTCCCTTGTCGCAGAGAGGGTTAACCCTGCCAAGCTCTGGCCATCCCTGGCGCACCCACAGTGTGCAGGGCCATGAAGATGTTTCAAGTGAAAAAATTTCGGAACTTAGAAACTACGGGGAGAGCACCAGACACGCCATGGCGTCCCGGAAAGGCTGGTGCCCAGGGATGGGGACAGCCCTCCTGCCCCTCTTGATACTTGTCTCTCTATGTGGGACCCAGCACTCATCTGCAGACATGGGATGGGCTGGGGGTGAGGGAAGGGAGAAGATGGAGAGGAAAAGCCACAGAAATCCGCTGCCAGGGCGGGACTGTCCTCCGGCCACCCCCCTGTGGTAGAGACGCATGTCCCAGCCCAAGTGGCCCTTGCACTTACCAGAGAGGCTGAAGCTGGACTCGTGAAGGTCCCTCATGCCCCCGTGTCGGGTAACTGGACGAGTAGGAGTGTCTGCAAGTGGCGTTCCCATCTCTTTTTTCCCGGGATGTACAACGATAGCTACGTCCCCCAGGTAGGGAGTACGGTCCACTCCTCTAACCTTTAGGGTCTAGTGAAGGATGGAGAAGGAGGAAACAGGAAAAGAGCACACCGTCAGAGCCCAGATGCCTTCACCATCAGAGCCTCCTCGATGGCCGGCAGGAAGTCGGACGCTCCCACTCTTCTCAGGGCCCACATACGACTGCATGTGACAAAAATTTCTTAACATCTTGAGCCCAGGAGTGGAGGAGTCTTTTACCTCCTAAACAGGGTGTGCACGTGTGTATGTGTGTGCACGAGCCCTTGCACAGACTGGCAACCGCTGGTTCCCCCCCACCATTGGTGGAATCCTTTCCAAGGCAGCAGGTGGATTTCTGGGGTATTCCCCTCCCATGGAGCAATGTTATCCCTCACATGCTAGGCTCCCAAGAGGCCATGCCTTCTACTGCGATCTGACACCTTTGTGGCGATAGAGGCAAAATAGAGCTGATTTGGAGATGAGAACCCCCCAGTGGCACTGCTAGTTACCTTGTACTCACAAAGGCAGTTAAGAGCCTATGTTCTGTATCTAGGCAGCCTGGGTTCCAATCCCGGCTCTGAGACCTTATGCAATTTACCTAATCTCTCTGTGCCTGTTTCCTTATTTGCAAGAACAGGATGACAGGAGTACCTATTAGTGCTACATATAGAATTGTTAGGAGATCAAATGAATGAACGAACACACATAGAGCTGTGGCACATGACAGGTGACCTGAAAACACCAGGAGCTCTAAATACGACAGAGGTCATGTCCGTGCACTTATTCACGTTAGCAGGTGCTGCTGGAGGACACAGTGAGTTGGAGTGCGCACAGGATGCCTGAGGGAGCAGCGTGGATGATCTAGACGCCTGAACTCATCAGGGACATAACCTCAGCCTCCTTGCTGCTTCCTGAAAATCACGTTGAAACAATAGACATGGGGGATTTCTCGAAGGATCTTCAGCCTACATAGTCCTTAATATTCTCCAACAACAGAGGTATAGTTTAGCTCTGCCCTCAGAATGTCAAGCCTGATCTAAACTGTTTTGGCCTCTACCAGGCCGCACGTTAGCATCTTGGCTCTGGAGGCTGGGGTCCTAGTGGCAAGAGGTGGAATCGCCGGCTGGGGGAAAACTGCACTTGTGACCTTGGCCAGTGACAGCTTCTGGAAGCCCCCTCGTTGCTGGCTGTATACCCCCCACCAGAGAGGCTTTCTTCCCCGAGACCCATGCTCTTTAGGGACTGATCATTGACAACTTTTGGAAATGAGATTTTTGGATAGTTTTCTTTTTTTGCATCCATGCATTCCTTTAACAGAACAGGCAACAGAACTGGCTTTTTCTTGGGAAACTTACGTTGTCATTGTAATAGATGCTTTAGATAAAGAGACTCTGGGTTGAATCGATGGGAGTCCTGGAGGCTGGCACTTCTCCATGGCGGCTGGCCGGAGGCGGGCAGTGCGTTGTGAATTGGGATCCGTCCCACCTTTTTATGAGCTTGGCCTTTTAGAAGGGCTTGAAATACTTTCTCTGCCCTCTTTTGACCCAATTTCCTGAATCAAATATCTTTTTTTGGAAAGACCACAGAACTGTCCTTTTTTTTTTTTATTGAAATATAACGCACATACCCTAAAACTTGCCCTTTGAAAGTACACAATTCAGTGGTGGTGAGTGTAGTCACAACTTTGGGCCGCCACCACCACGAATTCCCAAACATTTTCATCGCCCCCAAAAGCAATCCCACGCCCATTTGCAGTCACTTCTGTTCCCCACCCCAGGCCTTAAATAACCACTAACGGATCTTCTGTCTATGGACATTATAGAGGCGTCACATAACTGGAATCTTAAAATATGTGGTCTTTTGTGATGAGATTCTTTCACTCAGCATAAAGCCTTTAAGGTTCATGTATGTTGTATGGAGCCTAGTTCCCTTCCTGGCCAAATAATATTCTATTGAATGGCTAGACTTCATTATGTTTATCCATTCAACAGTTGACGGACATTTGAGGTGTTTCCACCTCTCGGCCTCCATGGATGCTGCTGACATGTACGAGCTTTTGTGTATTTTTACTTCCCTTGAGGATACACCCAAGAGGAGAAATGCTGGCCCATCTGGTAACTCTAATATCTAACATCTGGGGAACTGTTTTCCAAAGCGGCCGCACCATTTGACATTTCCTCCAGCCACAGACAAGGATTTGCTTTCTCCACATCCCAACTGATACTTATTATTTTCCAGTTTCCTTTTCAAAATGACAGCCGCCCGGGCTCAGACATTCTGCCATATGAATGAATCTCTCTCGCTGTTCTTGCCCGTGCTCCTTCCAGAGGCGGGCTGAGGCCTTTGGCCGCTATCCTCATCTGAGGAGCTTTCTGGAGATAGCACCATTCACTTCCCGAGAGACCCTGAGTTTGCTTTTGGATCGAACGCTGTCAAAACAGAAAACATGTTTTTTCCAGGGAACCCAAGTCTGCTCCCCCACAGCACATCTGGCTTTGGATTTCTTCCTTGGCTGGCCTTTGGGAGAGAAGGGTCTTTAGTCATCCTGAGAAGTCTGGGCCCTCACGCATGGCAAGCCAGCAGAATCGATCTTTTGGTGTTAATATGCCCTTCTTGCTTTTAGGCTTTAGATGATCGCTTTTCAAATATGTTTTATGTGCCGTTACTCCATCAAGACTGAGAAGGAACCAAGCAATGGCCGTACCTCAAAAGCCCCCGAGCCTGCGAATCAAGAGGGACTCAGGGGTCACAGACATGCTCACATTTCCCTGTTGTACCTTCAGGAACCCAGAACTCCCTGTTTGCCTGATCACTTAAAGATTTTTTAAAAATATTTTTTAATGTTTTTTATTTATTTTTGAGAGACAGAAAGAGACAGTGCAAGCAGGGGAGGGTCAGAGAGAGAGGGAGATACAGAATCGGAAGCAGGCTCCAGGCTCTGAGCTAGCTGTCAGCACAGAGCCCGACGGGGGGCTCAAACCCACGAACTGTGAGATCATGACCTGAGCCAAAGCCGGATGCTCAACCGACTGAGCCACCCAGGCACCCCCTGATCACTTAAAATTCTATGTGCTAATCAAAGACAGGGAGTGGAAACTGGCACTGGAGATAGTACCAGAAACTCTGGCATTCCCCTTGTCCCGTTGCACACCTCTCTCAGCCCAGGAGAACCGGACCATATAGTTTGGGAAGGAAAGCTGTAGTTTTTGCGAATGAACTTGTACAGAGGGGATGTACTGAGGATCACACTCAGGGTGAAGCGAAGACTTGGTGAGAGGCCCAGAGAGTGCAGGAAAACCTACCTGCCCCCCCCCCCTCCTGGGGGAGAGCGGGCGGGGCCTCACATGCCAGCCTGAGCAGTGGACAGGAAACATCTGGAAGGACACAGGCTGAAGCAGCTGCTCCTGAAAGCCTTTGGGTGGTTCCAGGAAGAAACAAGAACAGGAACAAGGAGGGGAGGCCCGAGGGACTGGGCAAAGAAGCTTGGCTTTTGCATAAAGTACATGAGGACCACGATGCTAAGAAAGTTTGGTTGAAGAGGAGAGGCCTGTGACCAGCTCATGGCAAAGTGTGCCAAGCCACAGGCAGCTCTTAAAAGGCCAATTCCTGAGATATTACTGAGCAGATTTCCAGAGGTCAGTAATATGGCGGCTGAGTCTATTTTCAGTCAAGGTTCTTTATATCTCTGGTCCCTGCTACAAGCCAGAGCTGATGAGGAGTGGAGGGCCTGGGAGTGGGAAGTCGATGCTGGTCTGGGACAGTAACCACAATATGGGGGGTGAGGGTGGGGGTGGAGAGGCCACCTGGAACGGGCTGGAACAGGCCCCCCATCAGCTGCTACTTAGGGCCTCCAGCTAAATACCTCACAGACCGTTTTACTGGGTCTCACCTCTGGCACAGACAAGCAGCTGACTGGCAAGGCCAGACTGGGCAGTTTACAAGAAAATTTCTCTGCTACTGCCTTCAGAACACACAGTAGGCACCTGCTGTGTACAGAGGACTAGGATGTACCAGGCAAAAGGAATAGAAGAATAGAACAGGAGAAGCTGGATGAGGAGATTAAAAAAACAAAAACAAAAACAAAAGTCAACATCTCTTAAGTAAGTCATGATTACAACCGTGGTGTCCCGGAGCCTAGGCAAGAGCACGCTGGACCAGTAAGGTTGGGGCTCCTGGGTTCCCCGGGCAGGATGAAAGAACACCCACTCTTTCAAGACAGAGTTCTAGAGCATTCTGAAGCCACAGTACTATCGCTTTATGCCAGAGGAAGGAGAGGAGAAACCACGAGGAGGACCACGTGCTGTCAGCTGTCAGTGTGTCAGCCCTGTTCTTTTCTGATGCTCTGGGACCCCCGACCCCCACCCCAGAGGCCAGGGCTGCCGTTCCCAGCACCCTGAGTTGTCAGCAAGAACTCAGGCCAGGTTCTCCAGGGCAGCTCTCAAAGCTAAGTCTGGGCGGTCGATCCCTGAGCAATGAGCCAGTCTTCTTTCGGGTCAATGTGTCTACTCAGAGGATCGGAACCCTTGGGGATGAAGCAAAGCCCAAAGACTTAGGGGACATCCAGCGTGCTAATGGAATCCACGCACCGGGTAGGACCTTTGGGATATGAAGCGTTCTAGACCTGGCCAGATCACATCAGGGTTGGGGGGGGGCATCCAGACCCTGCAAATCCCACCAACCTCACTCTGATCACAAGGGAGGGGGAGGTTTCATGGAAAGAGCACCTCCAGGGCACATATGCTAACCCAGGCTGAGCCAGGAATCCCGTCTGAGGGTTGGCAAGAGTCCTCCCAGAGACTAGATGGTGGGGACATCTGTGAGCATCCTGTGGTATTTCCTTAGCTCTGGGGGGGACTAGGGACTATTCTCAACACATTTTACTCTGTTATAGGTACTCCCTTTCTGCTAGCTCGGCTGTTCCCACGATACGGCGATACGATTCTAGGCGATACGATTCAGTGGGAAAATGGAATGAGAACATCTCTGAGGTCATTATAGAATTTCCCCAACAGGGGGCTTTCACCTCTTCCTACGCACTTTCTTCCCCTTCCCTCCTCTTTCTTACCTTTTCTCTCTGGACTAGCTTCTTGTAGACAGTGTCTGGGAAGGACCTCAGGGGATAGAACTTGCCGGTGCCCTCGGCGCACATGAAGACGCCGTTCTCGTACACGACTCGGCCCCGGCTGATGGTGACCAGCGGTACGCCGTGGCAGCGCATGTTCTCATACAGGTTGAAGTCTCCTCCCTGTACCTGGGTGCTGGCTGAGATGGTCCTGGGGGAGAGGCAGGGGTGGGAGACAAAGCTCTGAGAAGAGGCGAAGATGTCATGCTCAGCGGGACGAGAAGATGGCCAGTGGGATGGGGTGATGCTCAGTGAGAAGGAATAATAGTCCCCCAAAGCTGTTTGTTGCAGACCGAATTCCATCACCTGCCAAATTTATATACTGAAGTCCACCCCCCACCTGCCCCCCAGCCTCTGAACGTGCCTGCATTTAGAGACAGGGCTTTTACAGAGCTAATTAAAGTAAAATGAGATCATACAAGTGGACCCTAATCAAAGCTGTCTGGTGTCTTTCTAAGAAGAGGAAATTCAGACACCAGACATGTACGCTCATAGAAGAAAGACCAGGTGAAGACGGAGGGGTAAGACAGCCATTTACAACCCACGGAGAGAGGCCTGAGATGAAACCAAACCGGCTGACACCTTGATCTTGGACTCCCAGCCTCCAGTCTGTGGTAGGGCTGGAGTAGCCCTAGGAAATTGATCAACTGGGCCAAACTCTAGCGAGTTTTCTGCCAGCAGTGATCATTAACAACGGGGACCAGCCCCAGGCTTCAGGATGCAGGACTGGGCTTCTCGAATGCTCTAATGGAGAAGAGGTGTGGGTATCCTGGCATTGGGGTGGGTGGTGGTACACAAGGTGAACTTTTTCAATTCAACCTTTTATTTTCAAAATGCCATTACATTTTTGCTTATCTTCTTCACTTCTAGTCTGGGCACCAAGAAAAGTACCTGGTAAACAGTGCCTAACAAAAATCTGTTGAGTGACTGAATGAAATTTCATCTGGAAGAGTGGTTTCTGTCTCCCCTGTCCAAATCTCTGAGTGAAAACCATGCTCTGTATCCCGTGGCCCGGTAACTCCTGACACACTTCATTCATTCACTCAACTTGCATTCACGAACGCTGTGGGTGTCAAGCACTGTGCACTTGAGAGTGCCCAGCACCCTCAAAGGGGAGCAGAGGGCTGGTGGAGGATCCCGGAGGGTCAGGATATCTATCTGGTTCAAGTGCAGATTAGCTATGTGATATGGGGAGCCCCTCTAGTCTCTGGTCTTCGTTCCTTGGGTAGGAAAATGGAAATAAGAACACCAGCATGAGTGCTTCTTGGGGTTGCGTGAACATCAAATGAACTGACGTGAAGCTACTCTGAAACACTATAAAGTGCTGTGCACATGGGGACAGCACACTGCAGCAGGTCTGAAGCCTGTCTCTTCATTGCTGCATTCCGAGAGCCCAGACTGTGGGCAAGCCCTCAAATATTTGTTGAACTGAACGCACCACAGGGTCATACTTCTCTACGCTAGATGCAGGGCCAAGATGATAAGCTGGTGGAGTTGCAATACAAGTTCCTTAAAATCCCAAGTCCCTCTAGCCCTGGCGACTAGCAGCAGGCTTTACTTTGTGGCTTCTGGATCCCACACCACCACATCGGCATCGGCTCCAGGGATGATGCGGCCCTTGCGGGGGTACAGGTTGAGAATCTTCGCCGCGTTGGAACTGGTAACCGCCACAAAACGGTTCTCGTCCATCTTTCCTCCAACCTGAAACATTTGCACAGTGTCAAGTCTCCCAAACCCTGTGTGTGCCTCAAACTCCCCGTCACCCTTGACTCTGGCTGGTGGTCTTTTAGTGGGTCGGAACGACAGTGCTGGGAAGGACGATGATGTGGGCACCAACTCAGATGAGCCAACCTGTGTGGCTGGGTTCCCGGCCATTGCTCAATCCTTGCTCCTGCATCCGCGACAATGGCGAGTGTGCTCTTCGCAAAAGGCTGCCTACCTCGTGGAAACCTACCTCCAGTTTGTACAACCGGCTCTACTCTTGTGTCCACTACAGATGATGGGTCAGTAACCTTCCTTCATCCACAAAGGGACGTATATTCTGGGCTCTTGAAAAACATCTTACTGCCCCACCCACCAGTGAGAGCACCATGGACCCCCCCCTTCAAGGGGGGATTCCACAGCCGCCCGTGGGCCTCTCTCAGCTGCTGCCTTACTCTTGAGGACCTCAAATCTCCTTAGGCTCATATTTGCTGTAGCTAATCTGTGATAGGTCAAGACCAAAATTACTTATTCTTCATGGGGAGAACAGGTGGTATTCAAATGAAGTCTTAGCCCCTGTTTTTCCTCAAAAAAAAAAACAAAAAAAAAAAAACCCCAAACCCAATCGGACAAAATATAGAAAGAGCCTTAAAAAAATACTCATTCCCTTTGGCCCAGAAATCTGCTTCTAGGAATCTGTCCTAAGGAAATAATTAGAAATGCTCACATGTATATGCTCACGAACAGAAAGCTCTTCGGCATTAGTTTTAAGTACAAAACTCTGGAACAGCCACAGGTTCCAAACTCAGGGAAGGATTAACTGAAATGTGGTACTTCCACGGGAGGAACTATGATTCAGCCACTAAAAAGATGTTTTGGGGGCACCCGAGTGGCTCAGTCGGTTGAACGTCTGACTTTGGCTCAGGTCATGATCTCACAGTTTTTGAGTTTGAGTCCTGTCTCAGGTTCTCTGCTGTGAGTACAGAGCCTGCTTCAGATCCTCTCTCTCCTTCTCTCTCTGCCCCTCCCCTGCTCTCTTGCTCTCTCTCTCAAAACTAAATAAATATTCAAAAAAGAGATGTTTTTAGAGAATTTTTACTGATATAGGAAGACATTCAAGACACACTTATATGAAAAAAAGATGAACCCAGTTATTAAAATAACATCTAGCACATGCATAGAACTAGAAAGAAATATACTAAAATATTAATACTTTAATATCTCGGTATAGAATTAGAGGATTTTTTCCCTTAATACTTTTCTGCGTTTTCCAAATTTCTATACGAGGCTGTACTATTGGGTGAAACTAAGAACTGATTGGGTGAAACTAAGAACTTTCTGGTTTTGTTTTTGAATGAAACAAGGCCTCCTAATGAAAACGAGGGCTTGAGCAGAGAAGGGTCCCCAGAACATACCACGCCTCTTTCCCAGATGACGCTCATGCGGTCCTGCACGCCGCTCACTCCGTGCGGGATCTTGGTGAAGTCCTCCTTGCCCATAGCCTTCTGCTTCGTCGTGAAGGGCCGGTGATCTGATGCCACAATGTTGAGAGTATCACTGGATGGAGAGAAAGATGGACCAGTAAGGGAGGGAGGCCAGGGGCCCAGCGGGGTAGGGACAGGTGCAGGGGAAAAGCCTTGGCTTCGGCTCCAGGCAAAGCCGACCTCTAACAAGTTACTTAATTTTCGTGAACCTCAGTTTACTCATCTGTAGAATGGGATTATGGGCTGAGTGTGACACTGACTGTCGGTGTCACAGGAGACACTGATGGGAGCCTTTGGGGCATCAACTTTGAAGAGTTAAGACAGCAGGAAGAGAAACATTCAACTCCTAGTTTTGCTAATGTGAGGTGGTTTTACTGCCGGAGGCCCAGACGCCAACCTCCTCTCATCTGCTCCCTCCACCCCTACCAGTCCCTGCTGGTGGCAAGCATGTGCTTGGGAAAACATTTACAAGTTCAATGGTAAGCATTGCTAAATAATTTGCAGCCGTAGCTTTTCTTGGATGTGGGGACTCTCATGGCACAGAAAAGGCAGAGAGGGATGAGACAGAAGAGAGGTCTGCCTTAATAAAGCAGCGATTGTATGCAAGTCAACCTGTTCATCATCATCCCCACCCTCTATGACCATTGTTCTCGGAAGGTGTTGAGGCTGACCTCCCTGCAAGGCTGTGGGTGGCTGAGGCATGGTAGGGCTCTCGGGGGGTTCCAGCCTCGCCAGGATTCACGGCAGACTTAGGATGGTGCGACAGTAAGCGAGGCAGCGGACCCTCTACCAAATGAAGGCGGCAGACAGCCTGCCCGTGTTCAGAGATCTTTGCAGGCTGAAGGCTCAGAGGTGGTGAAGGGCAGGGGGGAAGGATGCCCACATCGCCCAGGCCAGGGCAACCTCAGAAGGAAACACCATTGGAGGGCAGGGAGGGTCCTGGCTGGAGCTCGGGGGTCATGTGGGAGATGGAAGCAACTGCTGGGACCACACAGCGGGGGCCCTGAGAGTCTAATTTATTTGCAGGAGGTCCCAAAGCCTGTGAATGCCTGTGGACCATCTAAGCTGCCCATGTCAGACTTGGTGATGAGGCTTATTCTTTTTTTTATGTTTTTTTAAATTTATTTTTGAGAGACAGAGAGAGACAGCACGAGCAGGGGAGGGTCAGAGAGAGAGGGAGACACAGAATCTGAAGCAGGCTCCAGGCTCTGAGCTAGCCGTCAGCATAGAGCCCAATGCGGGGCTTGAACCCACAAACCGTGAGATCATGACCTGAGCCAAAGCCGGATGCTTAACCCACTGAGCCACTCAGGTGTCCCTTTAAATTTTTTCAAGTTTATTTATTTTGAGAGAGAGAGAGAGAGAGAGAGAGAGAGAGAGAGAGAGAGAATCCCAAGCAGACTCCATACTGTTAGCACAGAGCCTGAGGCAGGGCTCCGACTCAGGAACTATGAGATCATGACCTGAGTTGAAACCAAGAACCAGACACTCAACCGAGTGAGGTGCCCCAGTGACAAGGCATGTTCTTAAGGCTCTCAGATGATTCGGGGTCAGGCTGCATATTGGGCTGTTTCCACTGGGCGCCTGGCAGGGCTCA
Organism: Suricata suricatta; assembly: GCF_006229205.1. Lineage (NCBI taxonomy): Eukaryota > Metazoa > Chordata > Mammalia > Carnivora > Herpestidae > Suricata > Suricata suricatta. Next base: position 144,675,506 of record NC_043703.1, read on the forward strand.
TCAGACACAACTGGTGCCAAATGACTGACGTCCTTGGCCAAATCCACAGCGAGATGACTTGGCTCTTCCTGTGGCACAGGCTGGGGTGTCCCTGAGCTAAACACGCTGCTCTGGGGCTTCTCAGAGATTGCAGGGGGGACTCTGCCAGAACAGAGAGTTTGTTCTAGGGTGCCCCAGGCTGCCCACATTCCCCGGGCCTGCAGAACCCATCAGAGCCTCACCTTCTTCTCAGGGATCCTCCAGACCCCCAGGCAGAGATCAGATCAGAAGAGGTGCGTGTCAGAATCATGGGCTGAGGGTCAGGGGCCTCAACTCCCATTCATTAACCAAGTCCTACTGAGCACCCACCTTTCAAAGAAGGCTCCTACACAAGTAGGTGTCCCTCGGGGCAGGTGTGAATGAGAGTGGTCACATTCCAGAAGGGCTTTAGAAGTCTCCTACTGCTGCCCTGAATCTAGGAGATATGACACCCACGCCCATACTCTTTAAAGGTTAAAACATGACTGTCTTTGTTGAGCACTTAAAAAAATTTTTTTAACGTTTATTTATTCTGAGAGAGAGAGACAGAAAACAAGTTGGGGGGGAGGCAGAGAAAGAGGGAGACACAGAATAAGAAGCAGGCTCCAGGCTCTAAGCTGTCTGCCCAGAGCCCAACGTGGGGCTTGAACTCATGAACCAGGATATCATGACCTGAGCTGAAGTCGGACACTCAACCAATGAGCCACCCAGGCACCTCATTTGGTACTTTAAAATTGTACATATTCAAATGAAAAAAACTTCTGCCCCTTTAAGAAATTAGATTTTATACAGAGAACAAACTGGTGGTCGCCAGGGGGCGGGGGCTGGGCAAGATGGGTGAAGGGGAGGGGGAGGTACAAGCTTTCGGGTATGAAAGGAATAAGTCCCAGCCACGAAAGGGACAACACAGAGAATGCGGTCAATGGTCTAGCACTGCATGGGTGACAGAAGGTAGCTACCCCTGTGAGCACAGTGTCGAGTCACCGATGTACACACGTAACTCATGTCACGTCGTGTGTCAACTATATTTCAGTTAAAAAAGGAAAAAAGGAAAAAGAAGTTAGATTTTATTTTAAGGATTTTATTTTTAAGTAATCTCTACCCTCAACACGGGGCTGGAACTCTCACCCCCAAGATCAAGAGTTGCACGCTCTGACTGTGCCAACTAGGTGCCCCATGGAATTGGATTTTATTTATTTATTTAGGTCAACATCAAATTTTTAATTAATTAATTATTTTTATTTAAATTTTAGTTAGGTTTATTTTAAAGAGATCAAAGCATTTTTTAAAAATAAGGATTTAAAAAAATGTTTATTTAATTTTGAGAGAGAGTGAGAAAGTGTGAGCAGAGAAGGAACAGAGAGAGAGAGGGAGATACAGAATCCAAAGCAAGGCTCCAGGCTCTGAGCTGTCAGCCCAGAGCCTGATGCAGGGATTGAACTCATAAACTACATGTTCATGACCTGAGCTGAAGTCGGGAGGCTTAACCAACTGAGCCACCCAGGCACCCCAAGGCATTGTTTTAAAAAAATTTTTTTAATGTTTATTTTTGAGAGAGAAAGAGAGATACAGATTCCCAAGCAGGCTCCAGGCTCTAAGCTGTCAGCACAGAGTTCGACCCCACGGACTGTGAGATCAAGACCTGAGCCAAAGTCGGACACTTAACCGACTGAGCCACCCAGGTGCCCCAAAACTAGATTTTAAATAAAGGATAAATCCTTACACCCATAGATTTTGCTTTCCCCCTGATATATAAGAAATCACATCCTAAAGTAATCATAACAAAGCAGCACACATTTCCTTATAGGAAGACGGTGGTCAGTGTCTGGGGTTCCTATCGAGCACTTTGTATAATATCGACTGTCACCAATGTGTCCTAAAAACGAAATGATAATAACCATAAATTCCTATAAGTAACAAAAATGTTAAAACGATTCTCTCAATTCTGTAAAATTACACGCTTTTACAATATGCATGAATTTTAAAAAGGGATTCAACCTATTCTCATGATAGCTAACATAAAATTACAATTTGACTAAATGAATACATTTATTTCATTAATTTAAATTAAAAATAGGCTAGATATAAGGACTTAAATTATTCTATCAACAGCACTATTTCCCCTGCCTATTTGAATGTGAGTGAGGTGGGACCACTGTAATCTGAGTAGGTTGGGGCAGTTGCCACCTATTTGTTCTTCCAGTAAATACATCTATGGCAAGTGGGGGCATTTCAAAAGGCTTGCTGACCTTGGAACTGAGCCCAGATCACTACAGCGGGCTCTTGATCCTTGTCTGTTTTTGTTGTGCTGGTAATGATGGAAAAGAGGCTGCCTGGTATTTCCCAATGAAAAGCGTTTTAAAAAATTATTTACTTATTTATTTAAAAAATATTTTTAAAGCTTATTTATTTATCTTTGAGAGAGAACAAGCTGGGGAGGGGCAGAGAGAGAGGGAGAGGATCCCAAGCAGGCTCCCGCATGTCAGCACATAGTCTGAGTCGGGGCTCGAACTCACAAACTATGAGATCATGACCTGAGCTGAACAAGAGTTGGACACTTAACCAACGGAGCCATCCAGGCAGCCCCTGCGTCCTTCCTCCCCCCTGCAATGAAAAGCATTTTTATGAGGGCTGCACCAGAGAGCCCGTGAGGGCATGTATCCTGCCCAAGGACGTCCCCAGAGGCCAGTCACGTTTAGTCTGGGAAACAGGAGTATAGACTGGTGCTTGGGTATGGAGAAGCATCCCCCGCCCGCAAACGGGGCATGGGGAAGGGAGGAGGCTGACATTCATTTTTTAAAAAATTTTTTAATGTTTTTTATTTATTTTTGGGAGATAGAGAGAGACAGTGTGAGCTGGGGAGGGGCAGAGAGAGAGGGAGACACAGAATCTGAAGACAGGCTCCAGGCTCTGAGCTGTCAGCACAGAGCCCGACGCGGGGCTTGGACCCACAAACTGTGAGATCATGACCTGAGCCAAAGCCGGACACCCAACCGACTGAACCACCCAGGCGCCCAGGAGGCTGACATTCAGACGAGACTGGACTTGGAGCACCTGGGTGGCTCAGCTGGTTAAGTGTCTGTCTTTGGCTCCGTTTGTGGGTTCGAGTCCCACATCGGGCTCTCTGCTGTCAGAACAGAGCCAGTCTCAACTGTCCGTCTGTCTCTCTGTCTCGCTATCTGCCCTTTCCTGGCTCTCTCTCTCTCTCTCTCTCTCAAAAATAAACAAACATTTTAAGAAAAAAACCCACTAGACTTTAATAACCAAAAGGGAGAGAAAACAACAGATTCTATCCAAAATGTCACTAACGGGGAGAAAGAAGCTGCAAGCAGCTTGGGGCAACACAAAATCTTTTCATCTTTGTGTCCCACTGCGTTCAGACTGTTCATTGAAACTTTTCCTTTAGATTTGGATCATATGGGGAAAAGTTGTGTTAGAGAAAGAGAAGCTGGGCAAAAGGAGATCTGGGGGAAAGAGGAAGAGAGGGCAGAAGGAAAGGAAAAAGGGGAAAGAAAGAGAAAAAAAAACCAATGAGGACGGGGAGGTGAAGAAAAAAGAGACAGAAAGGCCGGAAGTGGTCTTCAGTGTAAAAGCAATGTCCCTGGAAATTCTGAACAACCACCATTCACAGTTTCATATGTGCTCTTGACTCTTACATTTCAAGAGCTCTCACTCCAAATCAAGTGGTCGGAGAAGCCCAATGGGATGGCAATTATCCGATGGGCTCTGGAGAAGGTAATAAAAGCAAAGTCGTCCTATGGGCACAATGAAATCAAGTCTAGGTCAGATTTGGAGCCTCTGTGACATCACCTTGAAGACCTATCAATTCCCAAGACGGCGTCTATTACGAGTTAAGGATGTGCTCTGGGGCCATGGAGGTTCTGCTAAAACGCCTTACTTGGCTAGCAGGCTCATGAGGTAGGTTGAGGTGTTGGTGTCCAGTCTCAGCGGAGGCACCGTCACATAGGCGGCCGCGTGGGACCAGTCCTGGTGGTAGTAGTGTAAGCCTGTCAGAGTGGCATGCGCGGTGGTGGTCTCGGCCAGCACAACCTTCCCTGCAAGAAGAAAGGTCAAACCGTAACTAGAAACCGGTGAACTGAGAGATCATTGGTTCTGAGCTTCTCATTTCATAGGTGGAGGAGCTGAAGTCAGAGAGAGGAAGGGACTTGCCCAAGCTTCCATGGGGGTTTCAGAGCACAGCTGGGTTCAAAGGCCAGAGTTCCATATTGCCATGCCGGCTCCAGACAAGGAGAATGGAAGGTCAAGGGCGATGGAGACGGGGGACCACTCTCCAGAGCACCGCAGTTTTGGGCGGGGGGGGGGGGGGAACCACTGGGGCTGTAGGGTACCGATGGGACAAAGGAGGGCCAACGGTGTGGGTGAGACACCCACTGGGAGAGAGATGGGAAGTGGCAGCTTGTGGGCAATGCTCCCATAAGGCTGAAAGCCCTTCCTCTGATTTATATCCCCAGGTCTGTGACCGTGACTTTGTTTCTCCTGTTTCCAGGACCTCACTGGTGCCCTGAGCCGGGCCAAGACTATAAGCAAGTATAACAACCTTCAGGTGCTGCCCGGTGCCCAGCAACAGCAGACAGGCAGGTATCTGGGCCTCATACACAGAGTGTGGGGGTGCTGTAAGGGAAGTTGGGTCCAGACGCTGTTATTTCTCCAGAGACTTCCCAGGCATCCCCTTGAAATGTCCATTGGAACTGGGCCAGGATTTTGTGAGTTACCAAGGCAACGAGTACTAAAACCCAAGAGGTCCAAAAGATACCAATTAATGAGTTGACTGAAAACCTGGGAAATTTTACCAGACCCGGGAGAGGTGACAGACACTTCTGTAAAGCCATTATGCATACAAATGTACAGAGGAAAACACTGGCTCGGACGCACTGAACCCAGGCTAACGCAGTGCTTCTGCGGGTGACAGGAGAGAAGAGGGAGCACTCCAGGGGGCCTCGCGGGGCTGCAATCCCACCGCACGTGCGCACTGTCCTTTCCCACCCAAGGACTCACCTTGCATCTTAGCAGCTGCGATAACATCACCGGCCGAGATGCTGGACACGTTGACCAGGTATATCGGACAGTGAGTCTAAACAAGGAAACCCGGCGGGAAGGAGAGAGCATCAACCCCGTGAACCTAACAAGCACTAGCATAGACTCTGCCAAACCAATCTGGGCCCCAGGACTGGTCCCCCCCCCCCCCCCCCCCCCCCCCCCCATCTCTTAGCTCCACTCCTCAGGGAGAGGGTCTTCCACCGGGAATGCAGGCTGGCAGCCAGAACACAGACTCTGTGGAGCCCGAAGGCGGCAAGCACCAGAGCCCAATGGGAACGTCAGGGCAAGCTTTGCGGGCAGAACCTCCCATCTTCTTCCAGCCGGAATCAAGATGATTTATAATTTAACACAAGGGAGTTTTTAAATTTCCTGTTCATGAACGTGAATGACTGAGAGACAGTCATGGATTATATTTTCTATCTAAAATTACGAGGGCTGCTTTATCAGTAGACGGAATGTACCCTGAGAAGAAACAAACTACAAGAAGTTCAGGTTCAGAGTCTATGTCAGACAGGACCGATCTTGCAAACGGACACCTGGGTTGTAACATCGATGAGCTTTTCCTCTGAGCTGTGCAACAATGGTCCCTGGCTTCGCTTGCCTGGGCTGACGTTGGAGCTCAAAAACAGGAAGCTGGTCTTGTGTGTTGACATCTTTCCTTATCCTGGGGTCGGTTTCCATCAGGAAATAACTGGTATCATAACCATTGATGTGCCAGGAAAACAATGTCCTGCTCCAGCACCCAGACTGGCCAACTGCTAATGGCAAACTTTTCCCAAATGGTACTCTGCTGCCTTCTCTGCTTATCAAAATGAGAGGACAGAGAGCTTAGGAGCTGGCCTGACATTTGATACATTTGGTGCAACGTTCCCCATTCTGAGATGCTGGAGCTCCAACCTCCACCTTGTCCCCGGCGTTCCTAACACCACACCCTCATGCTCACAGCCTTCGGGATCGCCCATCTCTTTTCAGAGACGAGGTTCTCGGCATTAGTGCCCACTAAAACCATGGCTGGGTTTCTTAAAACAGACTGCTGGCATCATTCCCAATGTCTGACTCAAGGGGTCTGCACAGGCCTGAGAATCTGCAAGTCCAAGTTTCTATTTTTAACAAACACAGATGCTGCTGGTCCAGGCACCACACTTTAGAAAGCTGGTGTTCTAGAGGCGACGGTTCAGATTATCTGAGCAAATCGAACTCTTTAATGATGGTGACCTTGGTATAGTGCTCTACTGTTTATAAAGTGTCTTTCCTTCCCTGCCCCTCTTTGATCCTCACAATCATCCGGTGAGAAGTGATGTTATCATTCCAATGTTAGATTAAAAAAATAGTATATCAGAGTGGTTGAGTGACGAGAGCTTCGTGTTTGGTAAAGGTCTCATCTTGTTTGTCTCCCACACGGTATCAGCACCCCTCGCCCTGAGGGATACCAGGGAAAACTTCTAAGTGGTCTAGAGGCAGAGGTTCAGATCATGGTTCTCTAAGCAAGCAAATCCCTCTATAGGAAACAGACGTCATTTGCAGTGAGCCTCTGTGGACCCCCAACTCACCCTGCCGCCCATGGGAGCCATTTCCACTTGAGCAATGAAGCCAGACTGAGCAAGCTCTCTGGGGTGGAACAGAGAGCTGGCAGCTAGGAGGACTTCTGCCAGGTCTGTGGGAATAACAACACCTAGCAAAAGGTTTTGGGGTCCTGTGAGCCAGCCATGGTGCTGGCACGCAGGGCAGAACGGGACTCCACCATGCAGACTGAAGGTTCTGGTTTCTGACCTGAGTCAAGAATGGGTTTAGGGAAGGGGCACCTGGGTGGCTCAGTTGGCTAAGCATCCAACTTCGGCTCAGGTCATGATCTCACGTTCGTGGGTTTGAGCCCTGCGTCCGACTCTGTGCTAACAGCTCAGAGCTTGGAGCCTGCTTCGAATTCTGTGTGTGTGTCTCTCTCTCTCTCTGCCCCTTCCCCCCCCCCCCACCCCTGCTCATGCTCATGCTCTCTCTCTCTCTCTCTCTCAAAAATAATAAATAAACATTAAAAAAAAAAGAATGGGTTGAGGGCAAGCCGGGGCCTACTTACCCTGTTTGCAATGGTGATAACTCGGTGAGTGGCTTCAGCCTCCAGCTGTTAGAAACAAAGGACAGGAGGGAAACAAGCCTTCACTCTCTCTCCCAAACAAGCCCACCTCTGCTCAAGAGCCCCTTGTAGAAAGTGCTGGAATATCCAATATAGGGCCAGAGTGGCCAACTGCACCCTTAGGGGCTGGTTCGGGGGGGGGGGGGGGTAAGCCCTGGGCAGGGGCACCAAGCTCCACCCACCTCTTCTCACCTGGAGAGAATCCGAGGATTTACTACACCAGGCGTATCCTTGCTGGATGACTTAAATGAAAGGCATGAGGAGCGCCTGGGTGGTTCAGTCGGTTAAAGCATCCAACTCTTGGTTTCAGCCTAGATCATGATCTCACGGTTTGTGGAATGGAGCCCTGCACGGGGCTCTGTGCTGTCTGCTTGGGATTCTCTGTCTGCCGCCCCCTCTCTCTCAAAAATAAAGAAATAAACTTAAAAAAATTTGGGGGGGGCGCCTGGGGAACTCAGTCAGTTAAGTGTATGACTTTGGCTCAGGTCACGATCTTGCAGTTCTTGAGTTTCAACCCCACATTAGGCTCTCTGCTGTCAGCCCGGAGCCCACTCTGGATCCTCTGCGCACGCGCGCTCTCTCTCTCTCTCTCTCTCTCTCTTACACACACACACACACACACACACACACACACACACACACACCACATTCCAACATAAACAACAAATTTTTAAAATTTCTTCCCTTTCTGGGGCACCTGGGTGGCTCAGTCGGTTAAGTGTCTGACTCTTGATTTCAGTTCAGGTCATGATCTCACGGCTCATGCGTTGGGCTCTGGGCTGGCAGTGTGCAGCCTGCTTAAGATCCTCTCTCTCCCTCTCTCTCTGCCTTTCCCTAGATCGTGCTCTCTCTCTCTCTCAAAAAAGAAAAAAGGCAACAAAACAAAAGGAAACAGAAACCTAGAATCTCATCTTTCCATGTTTTCTGGTGTATTCTCTCCACAGCCACCTCAGCACTGTAGCAAGGAACGAACCTCACTGATATCAAGCTGGAAATTAACCTAGATCTGAGTTTCCGGACCTTGACATCATGGACATGTTAAGTCGGGTTATTCCCTGTGGTGGGGGACTGTCTGGGCACCATAGGATCTTCAAGCAGCATCCTTCGCCTTTCTCCACTAGATGCCAACAGTACCACACCCTCCCTTCTCGCCCCCTCAGGTTGGACAACCAAAAATATCACTGGACATTGTCAGATGTCCGCTGGAGAGCAAAATCTCTCCTGGAGTACAGCCTGTAACCAGAGGTGAAGACAAGGATGACTCTTGCTATTAATACCCTACAGTCCAAGCTTGGCCCCTCCCCTCATATAACTGAACAAAGCCCAGTCCTGTGTCTACCGCCCACTCCTGTCCTCACAGGAGGGCCTTGCGTGTCTGATGGCAGCGCCATGACGCCTGGTCTCTGGCTCCTCGGACCTCAGGGCCCCCCATCAATCCCTCAAGGACATCTAGCCACCACTCTGCATTGAACGCTTTGAAGAAATAGAAAATAGCTTTCTCTTCACAAACGGCAGAAGACGTCTGGATAGGGTCACAGGACAAAAAGGCACAATTTGTCCAGTGAGGTCCCCTCCAGAGCAGAATTCTTTAGCGGGGGTGGGGTGGGGGGGCATTGGGGATTTGTGTGGACACCTTGCAAAACTGTCCCAGTATAAAACCAGAGGGTGGAGGAGAGCAGGGCTTTTCAGTATCTTCACAGTGGTTAATGTGGTAACAAGGGGCAAAGAGTATAGACACGTATGTGCTTCTGGTTTCTCGTGGGAAGGGTCCAGCGTTTTCCTCAGATGCTCTCATTCCCACCACACTAAATCACTGGCGTATAATCTGGAATTTTTCACTCTGTCTTTTTTTCCCCTATTCAGTTTTGGGGAAAGCAGCCCCTGGCATGCTCACGCTGTCCCCCTCAGATCCCTGATATCAGAATCAAATTGGGTGGGTCTGGTTTCCTCCAAACTGTCTTTCCCAAGGAAGCTCAAGGCCAAGTCAGCCTCAGCAGGGAGATGGCTGTTCCCCGAAAAGCTTCCAGATGAGAATTTCACCCACAGAGAAAGCGAGAATATACAACTTGTATTTACTGATGTCGTTTCTATCCTAAAGGTTCTGTGAATCCACAGGAAAGAAGCTGAGAAGAGGCACAGTCAGTTTTCCTCACCTCCTCTGGGCGGCTGATCTCGATTCCTTCTGGGCCCGTGATCCCCAAATCTAGCGCCTCCTTGGCACCCTGAATAATAGCAAAAGAAAGAAAACTGAGAGAACCACACAGATACGAGAAAATAATGAACCCCAGGGACACGAGGACATGCTGGGCACTGTGCATGCCACTGTCCTCACTTCTGCCATGTCGGCCTTCCGCAGAGGGCAGAAAAGGACAGGGCTCCTGGGCAGTAAGGTTCTCCTGCATCTCACTTCCTAGCGATTGAACGTCTTTTTGTCCTCCTAAAATTACAGTTCTGTAATGAGCCAATAGGCTTGGGCATCAAAGACCATCGGTCCGAAAATCAGAATTTCCCCCACCAGAAAACCAGTCAAATCTCTAGTTTCCAGCAACACCTAGATTAACCTTTACTGAACATCCCATTTAAGAGCAGGAGTACAAAGGGGCTCGTCTACCAGTGAGCAGATTGCTGTAATATCTGAGTTCCGTGAGTTGGGGGGGCGTGGGGAGAGGTAACAGGAAAACGGAAGACGCAGAGGAAGAGGAGAGCTGACTCTCATTTATTCTGATGTCAAATCTCATTAAAAATATGTCTTAGAGGTGCTCCAAATTCTTTTGCTATAATGGAATTTAAATATATCACTAGAAGTAAGACATCATCATCCAAGACTTAGAAACTCTTTTGGACTATAAAGTTTTATACACACACACACACACACACACACACACACACACACATATATATATATTTTTACAGACAGTAGACAAGTTTGGATTTCCTGACAAAGATTGGTTATCTGGGATGTTGACATCTCACACTTCCTTTTAGAACTCATTTTGTCTGGACAGAACTGTGGGAGTGGCGATGGGGGGGCGTCAGGAACCCCCCTGGCAAAGGTCTCTATTGGTGCCCCGCCCCCTTCCCCAATATTCTCTAGGCCTTGCCTCAGCCACGAGCTCCCCATTCTCGGCATGGACTCGGGGGATGGCGCCGATGTCCTTGCACGCGTGCAACACTTGGTACAGCTCACTGTCCCGAAGCATATACAAGTCTTTGTAGGTCATGAACATCTGGAATGAGTTGACACCCTTCTCCCTCACCAGCGTCTCCATTTCTGCTTTCACCTGGAGAGCAAAATGCAAAGGCAATGCCTCGTGAGTACAGATCTTCAAGAGGCTGACAGGCCCAGGATGGAGGAGCCAGGGGCCAGTGACCACACGACCACCTGCAACCTTGCAGGATCTCACTTTCCTCCCCTTCCCCGCCCCCCTGCGCAGTCTGTTGTGAGGTTATGTGGGCGAATGGATGCAGAAGTATTTTGAAAATTGTTAAGCATGGAGCGCCTGGGTGGCTCAGTAAGTTAAGCGTCCAGCTTCGGCTCAGGTCAGGATCTCAAGGTTCACAAGTTCGAGCCCCACGTCGGGCTTGTGCTGACAACTAGGAGTCTGGAACCTGCTTCGGATTCTGTGTCTCCCTCTCTCTGCCCCTCTCCTGCTCACTCTCTGTCTCTCTCTCTCAAAAATAAACAAACATTAAAAAATTAAAAAAAAATAAAAACAAAGAAAACTGTCAAGCATGACACAAATAAAAGAACCATATTGTGACCATCTAGGTGTTTCTGCTGTCGTATAGTCTTGCCCTGTGTCTCTGACTCCAAGTCAGCCTTATGGGTAAACGCACTTACAGCATTTACCCCCAAGGTCTGTGCCCCCCCCCCATAATGGAAGTGGTGTTACAAAGAAGGCACATTAATGCTAAAACTCCTGAGGCTGGCTGGCTCAGTCAGCAGAGCATGAGACCCTCGATCTCGGGGTTGTGGGTTCAAGCCCCGTGTTGGGCAAGGAGATTACTTAAAAATAAAATCTTCAAAAAAATCCCGAGACCCTGGGTTAAATCTAATTTAGGAACATGAACAAAGCTATATGAATAAGGAGAGTCACCCTTATATTATAAATATTGGGAAAAAATGGAAGCAACATTGGTCGGACAGCAGGAAAACAGAGGTTTATCTCCCTGATGGACATGAAGTAGCCAGTGCACTGATGGTCACGAGGACCATGCAGCCGGATAGAAAATGCTCACACTTAACTGAAAGAGTCACTAGGGAAAAAGCACGTATGAAACAAACAAACAAAAGACTGGACGGCAATACGCCAAAGTGACGACCGTGGTTGTGTTGGGAGAACCAGAGAAGGCACTTCTTTCCCATTTTGAAAATCGAGAGTTAGGGAAAAATGTATTGGATAATAACAAAAAAGGATTTAAGATTCTAGAGGTGCAGAAGTCCCCACAACTCTGGGGTCTTAGGGAGGGCTGGCCTGGCCTCAGTGTTGCTGAGAATCTGAATGGATGCTCGATTCGAGGCCAGCTGTGGGGGGAGGGAACAGAGAGGCTCGGGGTAAGGTTGTCCGTCCAGGAGGTTGTCCAGAATAAACGAAGTCCCCACCTCAGATAAGCGCTGGCTGGCATTCAGGGTGGTTTGCGCCCTAACCCAGTACCAGCGGGGGGGGGTCTTCATGGTGTGAGGCTTGGAGGGCCCCAGTAACGGAGGAGACTGGGGGAGCCCCACATCAAAGCTAAAACCCAAGGGCAGAAGTACATGAGACTTTTAATTACCATCTCAGAAGGGAGTCAGGACCTTTAGACCAGGCTTCACAGCCGATGAACTTGGTAAAATGTCTTAATGCTTATTGTTTTTTTGTTTGTTTTTGTTTTTTTTTACACTTGATCTTAGCCAAAAGGCTGAGAAGCGATGTTTTTGTTTTTTTTTTTTAAAAGCAGGGGCTAGAACTCTCCACCCGGAGATCAGGAGCCATATACTGGGCTGAGTGCCGGAGGCCCACACAGGTGCTGGGACCTGGTGGTTAGCACAGGACTCATGGAAGAATGGACATCCAGGCTGCTTCTCTGGGGTAGTAAGCAGTAAGACTCCGGAAATGAAGCAAAATCTCAATGTCTGTTTTTAGGAAGAACAAGGAAGTGGGAATCTGGGGGTGGGGGTGGGGGATTGGGCTCTGGTCCCTGGGGCCAGGGGCAACGGGAGGACGGGAAAGCCAGAAGCGAGGGGCACAGGAACTGAAGTGACAGAGGGCTCACTGGGAGACAGCCTCAGCCACAGGCCAGGCACAGCCTCGGGCTCTCAGAGCAGGAGCTGGGCCCCTGTAGGAAAGAAGTGGCCCCAGGTGGAATGGAGACAGGACCGGACCCCCTGTTTTGTTCTGAGACCTCAGGTCACTTCCGGCATGAAAACAATGTGACCCCTGGATCCCGACTCCTGCCAAGCCCACTACTCAGCAGCGGTTCCCTTAGGGGTCAGCGGCACCTCATGAAAGTATCAAGAGACCCTGAGAGCTTTGGGGCGTGAGCAAGAAGTCGGCCAGCGCTCCCCGGGCCTCTGGTCTCAGGCCCTCTGTGTCTGCTGGAAAACTGGCTTCTGAAATTAAGCAGGACAAGTCTTGTCACCCTCTTGTGGAATCAGGTGTTCTTTTCTTTTGGCATTTGGGGGAGTTAGCATGGTAGAGGGGGGTCCCCTACCTTTGGGAGAGCACCCCACCCCAGCCGACTCAAACCAAATGGCCCCTCTGCCTAAGAAAGCATTTATTCTTCTTCTGGCATTCTACCCAGCACGGTTACCTTGGGCGCCCACCAGGTGATCCCCACATGCAGGGCGTAGTCACAGCAGACCTTGGGGTCGGCCAGACCCCGGCACTTCTCGTAGGCTTCCACGAGGGAGGTCTCCTTGTCGGGCAGGACGTGGCCGATGACCATGGTGGTGCCTCCAACTAGTGCCGCCTGCAGGGGATGGGAAAAACAGTCTCGTCACATCCCTTCCCACATCCAAGTCACCGACACAGGGAGACACGTGAGGTCCTTGGGTGGACATTCAGGACAACCACAGACCGGATCAAGGGAGAGGCTGTGAGGCCCCAGGGCAGCCGTGCTTGGTGAATCTTAAGGAGTCGGACATGCAGGAGCCAGTCTGTAAGCCTTCATCACCGCCGTGGATCAGTACACAAGCCTGCTTCACCCTCATCTTGGGTTGTGGCTCAATGCTTTGGAAAAACCACTTAGTGGGTTACCAGAGCCTCAAGCCAGCCTCTATTTCCCAAAGAGAAGATTCCTCCCCATCCCCAACAATTTTGACCAACTTGAATATATAGATGACATAACCAAATGGTTTAATGCAGTATAATACGTCTATTTATATTTATTTAGTTACACATACATATTCAAAAAAATTTTAATGATTATTTATTTTTGAGAGAGAGAGCGAGCATGAGTAGGGGGAGGGGCAGAGAGAGAGAGGGAGACACAGAATGTGAAGCAGGCTCCAAGCTCTGAGCTGTCAGCACAGAGCCTGATACAGGGCTCAAACTCACAAACTTGCAAGATCATGACCTGAGCTGAAGTCAGATGCTTAACCAACTGAGGCATCTAGGTGCCCCATTACATCTACATATTTAAATCCTAATGAAAAAAAATGTTAATTTGGATACATTGTTTTGTTTTATTCCTTCATATTTCATGAAACAATTTTATTCAGAATTTTCATGTACATCTTCAACATCAAGGTCTTTGCTTCGGTTTTTCCAAACACATTAAGTTCATTTCCATTTATCTTGTTTTAGATAGAGCACTTTTTAGGTCCCTGGTATGATTTATCAATGAAAAATTATCCTAATCACAATCTCCACAAGAGATTTCTTAACAAGAAATCTTTAAAAAGCCTGTCTTTAAAAAAATTGTTTTTTAATGTTTTTATTTTTGAGAGACAGAGACAGCGCGAGCAGGGGAGGGTCAGAGAGAGAGGGAGACACAGAACCCGAAGCAGGCTCCAGGCTCTGAGCTAGCTGTCAGCACAGAGCCTGACATGGGGCTCGAACTCATGAACCGTGAGATCATGCCCTGAGCAGAAGTCGGTCACTTAACCAACTGAGCCACCCAACACTTTTTTTTAAAACCAATTCTGTCAGGTGACCTGCACAAGGCTCCGGAACTGGCACTGACCAAAGGCTGGTCCAGGTTAATGTGCTGTTCCTAAACAAAACTTCATCAAAACTGAATATTCAAGAGAGGGCTCTACTGCCTTGTGAGAGCTCCGATAGAAGGTGCCTCTCTTTTTCCAGTGAGTAAGTCTGGACAAAACCTGTCCTTCTTTTTGTGTCCTTACAATAATTTGGACAGCCCACGTTTGAGTCCCTGCTCGCCAACCCCCTGCTGGAAAATCTCAGCCACATTACTTACCTCTCTGAGATGCTTTACCTGTAACAGCCTCTATAATAGCTACTTAACCTCTCTAAGCTTTACCTAAAATAGTTTCCTTCCTGGATATAGTTGGGGAAGTCAACTGGACCATTCTCTAATAAGATGGACTGAGTGAAGTCTGTCCTAATGTGTGTGTTTAATTATCCAGATTTGGACTGTTTATCTCTGTTCTCCATAGGGGAGGCACACAGGACAATGAAATTGTCTTAACGATTCCGTGCTTCTCTAGTCAGTCGAATCCTCGATCACAAATCACAAATATTCTTGGGGAATGGGGAACCGAAAAAAATTAGTTCAGAGGCCAACCAATTAAAATGAAAACTTTTGCAACGCGGATTTTCCATGCTGCCCCTGGCTGGGAGACCGCTCTTCCCAGGTCGCCATGAGTTCAAAGGCTTGCATGGCTTAAAGCAACCGACAGAGGGCGGTAGTTCTGTGGCAGAGAGGGGGAGCCAGAATGGCGGGCTGGCGGGCGGGTGCGCAGGGAGAGGGGGAAGAGCAGCAGATTGTAGCTTTACTAGCTGGCTTCTATTTGTGATCCGGATCCTGTCAGGCTGATTCATCCTCATACCAGGTGGCTGTACTCTATTCTGCCCTGAAATGCATCTCTTGCCTTTATATGCAGACATGGGGGTGGGGGTGGGGTTACCTATTGGGATTTTATACACTAAATTGTTTTATTTTTCTGTGGTTTGTTTTTTTAAATAATAGTTTATTGTCAAGTTGGTTTCCATATAACACCCCGTGTTCATCCCAACAAGTGCCCTCCTCCATGCCCACATGCATTTTCCCCTCTCCCCCACCCTAGATTGTTTTTTTTTAATTTTTTTTAATGTTTTATTTATTTTTTGATACAGAGAGAGACAGAGCATGAGAGGGGGAGGGGCAGAGAGAGAGAAGGAGACACAGACATGGAAGCAGGCTCCAGGCTCTGAGCTAGCCGTCAGCACAGAGCCTGACGCGGGGCTCGAACCCACGAACGTGAGATCTGACCTGAGCCGAAGTCAGAGGCCTAACCGACTGAGCCACCCAGGCGCCCCTAGATTGTTTTTTTTAATGTTTATTCGTTTTTTTTTTGAAAGCAAGAGAGAGCGTGGGTGGGGGAGGGGCAGAGAGAGAGGGAGACACAGAATCCAAAGCAGGCTCCAGGTTCTGAGCTGTCAGCACAGAGCCCTACATGGTACTCAAACTCACAAACTGTGAGATCATGACCTGAATGGAAGAAAGTTAGATGGTTAACAGACTGAGCCACCCAGGCGCCCCTAGATGGCTTTCTTCTGCACGGCCCTCAGTATATCTGTAGTATATCTCTAGTCTTCGGTAGAAAAAAGAAGACCTGGAAACAGTAAGACGGTTCTTAAGATCTGTGGGTCCCAGAGCAAGAGAAGAAAAGGAGTCCATGTGCTGAATCGCTAAATAGTTAAGAGTTACAGATCAAGCTAACTGTTACACAGAATACATTCTATCCTCCTACTCTGACAAATGCATGACCAAGAAGACCAGGCCTGAACTGAGAGTTCTTGGAGTCCTTGCAGCTCTGAGCTACGTTGCAGGGGTTGGCCTTCAGCCTTGCGCTGTCCCCAGCCCGCACCCCTGACTTTGGGTTCATCCTGCAGCCTGCAGGTCTAGGGTTAGCTCACTCCCTGCAGAATGCTGCCCTTGGACCTAGGCGTATACACACTGGCGGTCTGGCCCCCACAAGGACACATTCAAGCTTACACAGGTCCTGGAAGAGCTCAAGGTCATCTGTCAGGGAACTCCAGGGACCCAGAGCGCGGTCTAGAAGAGGACAGGGGGCTCTGGGCAGACATGGCCCCTCTTGCCTGAGTCTAAGGACAGTAACTGAAGAGTTTGGGTAGGTGTCACAGGGCAGGGGTCCTGACTTTCCCACTTTCTGGTTGTAATCCAGGGCCAGCTGGGTCCCCACGCTGCACCACCCCGCCCGGGGGCCCAGAGAAGACCAGGTGGCATGGATGTGAGAGTCTTTACAAGCTGGGAAGGGGCACAGAAATATCTGCAATAATTATTTCTACTATTACCTCAGGCCTCAAAACAAGAGTTTAACAGGATCAGCAAATACTCCCCGAGCTGTGGGCTCAGGAGCCCAGACCAGATGCTGGATGTGCAAGGATGTACAGGCACTTGTTTCCTCTCAGGCAAGAGATTCACAGAGCTGGCTTTTAAAATATGTGCGGTTCCAACCCGCGGGATGGATGCCGACAAGCTCTGTCTTCCTGGGAATGTGATCTCACAGATGTGACGGACCTTTTTACTGTCATCCTACACGAAACATCCTTGTAGAAGTCAGCCGAGAGCATGACCCAGTCCTGTTCCTGAGGATTTCAAAGGATTGTGTTTACCAATACATGACGGTGTGACTACTGAACGTGACTGTTTTTGTGCAAAAATGGGGTTGGTTAAGCAAGCTGTGGACGATGTTTAATGGAAGTCAATAGACGTGATGTTCATGGAGGCTAAGTCATAACATGGAGAAAGGGTGATACTGTAATGAGCGACAAAGACAGAATTCAATATGTGTGCCCAAGATGCTTAGAAGGATGTTTAAACACACAGGCACCCACACAAGGGAAAACATGAAAGGAAATATACCAAAACATTAACAAAGACTGTTTTGAGGGATGAGAGTCTGAGTTATTTTTTCCTAGTTTTCTGAAATTTATTTAATAGAATCTATTACTTTACTTGTATTATCTACTTTAAATATAAATTTGGAAGGAGCTAAAAATTACCTAAAATTTAGTTAACCATGCTTGTGTGTTTAAAATATTTTCTCTTAAAGTTATGAAACATTTCAACCATACGGTAAAAGTATAGAAATAACACAACACACAGGAATGAACCCACTAGTCAACCATAACAGATGTTAACATTTTTACTGTTTAAAAAAATTTTTTTTTTAATGAAATACAGGGGCACCTGGGTGGCTCAGTCGCTTAAGCATCTGACTTCGGCTCAGGTCATGATCTCATGGTTCATGAGCTTGAGCTCCACGTGGGACTCTGTGCTGACAGCTCGGAGCCTGGAACCTGCTTTGGATTCTGTGTCTCCCTCTCTCTCTACGCTTCCCCTGCTAATACTTTGTGTCTCTGTCTCTCAAAAAAATGAATAAATGTTTTAAAAAGTTAAAAAAATGAAATACAACCAATACACTCAAAACCCTCTGTCCTGTTCCCCATCCCTCTCCTCCAAGGTTGATCATCCCATCTATGTTTTCATGCTTTTACTATGTTTTGCAAATCTCAAAAATTTACAAAGTACTGTCCATATCTTTTTGCAACTTGCTTTTACAAAACTCAACATCTTTAAGATTTATTTCTTTCATTTTAATTAATTAATCGTATGAATACTCTTCCACATAAGGTACTCAGTTCTGAACTCATGAGCATTTGCCACCACACATGGTACTTGAGAATTCTTGATGCACACACGAGTGAGTGGTCCTCGTGTTCAAGACACGTGGTGCCCGGAAGTGGACTTGTAGCCTCGTGGCGCATGCACACCCCCAATTACACCATGCCAGATCATGGAAGAGCTGTAACTCACTAGGGCCGCCTGGAGCCTGGTGGCTGACCACGTCTGCCCATCTACCAACACAGCCCTTAATTTTGTACGTATACTGCTGCCCAGCCAAGCATTCCCATTGAGAATATGGCATTTGTTTTCATTGTGAATGCGGGACTTCATACCTCTCACCATTAAGTTAATATGGACACTGGGGCTATTTGTTTAACCAACAGACACAGCATCAGGATACACATTTGGCAGAGAGGAAACAAAACTTTAGTGTTTCAAAGGGTTACCATGATTTGTTTTTGACATATCTGATATTCTTCTGGGTAAATTGGATTTTTGATGCACCTCAAGCTCGCATCCATTTGTTTCCTAATAAAACACAATATACTTAATGGTGATCCATTTTATGACCCACTTCCCAGGCATACACATGGCAAGAACTTGTACTGAAACTCAACTTAAACCGGATCTACATGTCATCTTTATGCTTTCTGAAGCATTGGACCACTGTGGGGCACATAGGGTCTCCATATTGACCAGGGCCGTGCTCAGCAAGTTGGAAAGAAATTTCGGAACACTAGGATTTATTTGCTGACGCCACAGTGTTGGAGAGAACAGTGTATGGGCCCTTCCGGCCCCTGTCAGGATAGAACTCTTTGGAGAATCACTCGCTTAGCATCTTCTGCAGTGCTGCAGCTCGAATCATGTTTTGCTGGGTTCCAGTAGTAATGTTTTTTTTTTTATCTTCCAATTCCACCCTCCCACCCCTGCCCTGCAACCATTCCAGCAAAGAAGAAGCTTGTTCCAAGCCTTAACAGTAAGTCAAGGCACAGAATTTGTGCTCTTGACTTGAGAAGGCACTTGAGCCAGAGCTAATTCATGTGGTTTTTCACCGGAGAAGGGGGAGAGGTTTCCTGGAGTGCATTTCCCCACAGCACATAGAAAAGGGGTGTGTTTGGGGGGAGGTGACTGGAATAAGAAAAGCAGGATCTGCTACTGTCTAGACCTACAGATCAAGGGCAACTCAATTTTTAAAGAAGGAACGCTACAGCACTGAGAAACAAACAAGTATTTGGATGTGTTTTGTAGGCAAGTGAGCGCGAAGCAAACATTTCTACATTTCCTGCTGCAGCTGGGAATGCCATCATTGGTTCAGCTAGATCTGCTTCTCTTGGAATCGCTGAACAGGTTTTTGTTCTTTGCACATGTAAATTCTCTTCCATCTTTTATTCACAATCTCCCAAAGTATAAGAGAGAAAAAAAATCACCAGCTCGGTAGTTCCTCTCTCGTTTGGAGTCAATTCCTTCACCATCAGGGATCTGTTGGTGGCTTCCTGGCCCTCTGGCCAGCCCGTTCTTAAATACCATTCAGGTCTCAAAACTTGAGAAAGTTTCCAAAAGGAGGACCCGAGCATCTCATCAAGTGAGAGGATACATGTATGGTACTTAGAACCAGGCCTGGCACTCAGTAAATACCTTTCTCATCCTGAAACACAAGCCCACCAGGCAGGGCCAGCTTTGTGGGCGTGTGGGCCGTGCAGCCCACGGTACCCTGCATCATCTTAAGTTTCTTAATAATCTTTTAAGAAGGAGTCCCACCATCTTTATTCACGACACTTGCTTGATCTAAGGTGATGAGGTTCTTAACAGGCTCACACTTAGCTTTACTCCTGACTCAGCCAGCTCCCTGACAATTCCCCTCCAGGCCGCTTGAGTGCTGACCTCTGTCCCTCTCCATTCTCCTGTGGAGTCACCCCAAGCTCTTTCTATCAAATGCCTCCTTTCTCTGAAAAAACAAAAACAACCCTAGCTTTTCTACAGGGCGTCCATTTGATGTGTGGTCAGCTCCCTGGGGCCACCCTTTCTGTCCCTCCGGCTACATACAGCTCTCAAACCTTTACTTGCCCCGTAATTTACAGCCTGTTGAGCTCATCTTGCAGCTGACTGATTTTCTCTAAATCATTTGCGATTAATCGCACTCACAAACCTCCTTTTACTTTCCACTCCTACCTTCTGGGTCCATGGCCTCTCCCACACCATCGGGCGAGGGGCGGGTTCGGGGTGCAGCCTGGCCCCACCTCTGGCTTTGCAGTGCTCTTACTCTAAACCTTACCATATCT
Organism: Suricata suricatta; assembly: GCF_006229205.1. Lineage (NCBI taxonomy): Eukaryota > Metazoa > Chordata > Mammalia > Carnivora > Herpestidae > Suricata > Suricata suricatta. The sequence continues at coordinate 144,695,786 of NC_043703.1, forward strand.
AAAATTCACACTTCATTCTTTGAATTTTCTGCAGAGAAAACAGGCAACCTTCAATGCATAATATATTTCGAGAAAAGGACATCTTCCCACACTTAATCTGACTGCCTTTTAAAGGCATATTAATGTTATACTTAGAGGCAAAACAATATAGTGACAAGAATCAGACTTTAAGGCAGCCAGATCCAGGTTTAAATTCTAGCTGTAAGACGATTATACTAAGTTTTGAGACCTTGGGCAAGTTGTTTAATCTCTGAGCTCCATTGCCTCATTTTTAAAATGTTTATATTTGAGAGAGAGAGTGGGAGAGAGGCAGAGGCAGAGAGAGGGAGACACAGAATCTGAAGCAGGCTCCAGGTGCACAGACCCCGACGTGGGGCTCGAACCCATGAACCATGAGAACATGACCTGAGTTGAAGTCAGATGTTTAACTGACTGAGCCACCCAGGTGCCCCTCTATTTCCTTATTTGTAAAATGAGGATAATAAAATATACCCATGGAGTTATGATAATTAAATGAGATAATGCATGTAAAGTACCTAGCACAGTACCTGCACATAATTGGAGTCCAATAAATAGTGATTATTGTCAATAAGCATAATTTGTAGGTAGCACTAATGAGCACACTGTGTGCCCTCTGTTACATGTATCAGATGGTCCAGAAGAGGTGAGACATGTAAGCACCTTAGGTACTTGGAGTATGGTTGGCAAACAGGACAAGAAAAAGGATCATTTGTAAGAGAAATGACTGCAAAGAGTGGTAAGAGCACAGGGCATCAAAAAGAACATTCTCCTGATGGCAGCATTAAGTGTAAAAGAGCAGAGGAAGGGTAGGTAAGCCAGACAGGTGGGCTGAGAGCTAGAAGGAGGCCATGATGGTGTGAAGGTGGGGGCACAGTCCGAGGGCGGATAGCAGGCTGGTCTGGTTTGGGCCAAGGCAGGTCTAATTAGGACCAAACTGTGAGGACCTTGCTGACCCGGGGCTCTATCGGTCAGCAAAGTTTAGCAGCTCGTGTGCTGTGGAGGTGGTGGTCCTGGGGGAGTTTGGGACTGCGAAGCTTAGGAGCACATTTACAGAGAGGATGAGCTACACCCCCAGCCCTGGACGCATCTGTGGTCACAGCAGGGCCTCTGGGCAGAGGAAGAACATGACGTATGGTTTCGGAACAGTACTCTGGCTGTGGGGAGCCGGCCGCACTGTCATGGCCCTGAATTTGGGGATGGGGATGGAAGGAACATGTGAAAGCTGTTTCGAAGAAGAAGAAGAAGAAAAAGGAGAAGGAGGAGGAGGAGGAGGAGGAGAAGGCAGGTTTGATGATAGAAGGGGAGGTGATGTAAATAATGGGGGAGGTTTTATGCTTGTGTGGCTGAGAAAACAGTGTGGAGGGGGGAGGGTGTTTTGTCTTAAGATAGAGCTGACTGAGGGACATCCAAGTGGAGGCGAACATCGCTAATGATAACCCGCACACACTGAGCTCATGCTCTGTGCCCCGTTAATTCTCACAACAACCCTGTCAAAGAGGCGCGTTATTGTCCCCATTACTCCGATGTAGAAACCCGAGGGTCAATCTTCCTATCATTTAGGCTGGGAAGGACCCCTCTTTCCATACATTTGAGGGGGGTGGGAAATAGAGAAAGGAGATGATCGGAAAGTGCCTGGGCCCTCGGTCCCAGCCCTCTTAGCAAAACAGGAAATGGAATCAAATTCCCTGAGGCAAGGTTTGGGAAAATTAGGAGTGTCTCGCTGAGCCAACGCTCCTGTGGGGGTTGCGTGCAGAATCAGCTAGAGAGGGCTGGAATCAACCTGCTGCTGGCGGCAGGTGCAGAGGAAGCAGCCTGGGAGGGAGCCGGGAGCTCAGGGAACAGGAGTGGCCGACAAAAGGGTCCAGGCAGAGGTCCAGCACGCAAGAGGGAGGCCTCTCGGGGCTGGCCCAGAGCTCGGTTGGGACTTAGGGTGACATTTGCATTTTTATGTTTGTTAGCAGTTTGGGTGGGGGTGGGGTGGGGGGAGCAGGCTCTCTGGTGGGAGAAGCCTGAACTCTTCAGCCTTGCGGACTGAATCGAGTTCTGGCTCTTGGGGGAGTGAGCTCCAGCTCGAGAGGATGGGGGCTCCTCTTTTAGGGATGTGTTGAATTTGAGGGGGCGCACAGAGGTGTCTAAGCTGGAGGTGAAATGTGGGAGTCACTGGTAACAGGTCACCTGGGGAAACATGGGGAGTTGGGGAGTAGGAGGAGATGACCTTGGACAGGACCCTGAGAGGCAGCGTTTCAAGGGGACTAAGACGAAGATAATAAGTCCAGGAAGAACACGGGGAAGGATAGCCAAGAGGGAAGAGGAAGACCAGGCTGGTGTGGAGTTACGGGAGCCAAGTAAACCCTCCTACCAGGGCAAGAAATTGAAACTGACTCACCAGCTTCAAGGAGTGGGGAGCTGCCACAGAGGTTAAGATGCGCCCCGTCCCCCCTCCTTCCCTCCCCCCTCCAGGAAGCCTAAGCTCTCCCTCCCCAGAAGTGAACAAAGCAGGGCAGTTTTGAGGTCTCATGGACAGTGACAAACACATCTGCCCGTGAAGCCCTGACGTAAGCCTGTCTGGCTCTCGCTCAACAGGTAGGTTGGGCGCACACATCAGCAGCAGCACCTCTGAGGAGTAAGACAAGGGCTGGGATTCAGTGTGGGACCCCCATCTCCCCTCCCCTGGCCAGCCTTGGTGATCAAGCACTAGCCAGACAGCCCTCTGCAGGGAGCAGCTGGGGTGCACACAGGTCAGGAGGCCGGCAAGAGCAGCAAGAGCCGCCCTCCTCCTCCTCTTCCTCCCCTTCGTCTCAAATTCCTAAGTACAAAGGGGCGCTGACCCTTTAGGGGGCCAGCCTGGAAGGACGACTTCCAGAGGCACCCCCAGGGAAAGACAGTTCCTGAGCTCTGGGATTCCCTCCCCTGCAGGTACCCAAGGCAGTGGAGAGTTACCCCTACTATTGGGTCTTTGGATGAAACTAGACCCAGGGAAAATCTTCCTGGAGAGCTGCACCCCAGCTCTGGTCCCTGGTCCCTTTCTCCCCCGGTGCACGGGCTGCTCCTGGAGTGGGTCATATGCACAACAAAGTCCTTTCCTCTAATCTTTACACCACATGAGTGGATGTTTTCATCACCCCGGTTTTTTAGAGATGGACCAGAACTGGGATCTAGGCATTTTTACTCCAAATCCCATTCTCTTCTGCAATGGTAAGAACAGATCTGACACCTATGAAACAGTTAGTAAGCACAGACTCTCATAGCCTGGGGTGATGTCACCCTGGCTTTGGGGTCTCCCAGAGGGAATACTTAAAATAGACAACCGATAAGGGAGTATATACATCAGCCCTAACATCTTGTCGTTTCTGGAGCTGGGAGCACAGGAATACCGACTGGTGGGGGGATGTGAAGGCATGCACGAGACATTGCACGCTTTCACGGTGAAGACATTTCCTTTAAACCATGGAACGAACCGTGTTAATTCCCAGACATGACAGATGAGCATGCTGCGGGGACACAGAAGCAGCTTGCTCAGTAGAAAGTGACATCATTCTCACTGAAGCCAGCAGACCACTGTAGCAGTTTAATGCCGCCTGAACTCACATTCCAGAGGGAAATTAACATTTACTGATGGCTTACTGTGTGTGTGCAGTGTTCTTAACATTTATTATCTTTTTAAAAAAATTTTTTTTGAGAGAGAGAGAAGGAGAGAGAGAGAACACACGCAAGAAGTAGGGTATGGGAATCCCAAACAGGCTCTGCACTGACAGATGCAGGGCTCAAACTCATGAAGAGTGCGATCATGCCCTGAACCAAAATTGAGAGGCGGACATTTAACCTACGGAGCCACCTAGGTGACCCTTAACATTTATCTTATTTGATCTTCAAAATGAGTCTCTAATTGAAAGCAAGTGTTCAGACAGATCTATGTGTACATAGCAGTATTATTCATGACGGCCAGAAGGTAGAATCAACCCAAGTGTCCAATGCTGGATAGACTGATAAATAAGATGTGGCATATATGAATGTCATCCAGCCTTAAAAAGGAAGGAAATTGACACGTGCTACAACATGGTTGAAACCTGAGGACATTATGCTAAGTGAGATAAGCCCATCACAAATGAACAAATACTGTCTGAGCCTACATATATGATGTACCTACGGCAGTCAAATTCATAGTGACAGAAAGTGCAATGGTGGTTGCCAGAGGCTGGACAGGGAGAGGGGAATGGGGAAGTTATATTTACAATGGGTACAGAGTTTCAGCCAGGGAAGATGAAAAAATTATGGAGATGGATTATTGAAGTGACAACATTATGAATGCACTTCATGTCACTGAGCTGTACACTCCAAAATGGTTAAAACGGTAAGTTTATCACAATAAAATATTTAAAAATATGATTCAATAGGGTAGAGGTTACTCCTCTCCTTTTATAAATAGGAAAACAGGTAAGGGCGCCTGGGTGGCCTAGCTGGTTAAGTGTCTGACCTCAGCTCAGGTCACGATCTCATGGTTCATGAGCTTGAGTCCTGCATCAGGCTCTGTGCTGATGGCTCAGACCCTGGAGCCTGCTTCAGATTCTGTGTCTCCCTCTCTCTGCCCCTCCCCTGCTCATATTCTGTCTGTGTCTCTCTCTCTCAAAAATAAATAAACATTAAACATTTTTAATTAAAAGAAAAAAACAGGCTCAGAGGAAATCACGCAGCCAGAGTGAATGAGGGTCCATCTGGTTCTAGAGCCCCCAAGTTCTCCTTTACATTATGCCGCCCCTTCTAGAGCTCAGGAGAGCCCTGGTCTGACTGAGGGGCTCCCTGGCTCCGAGATTCCTCTGAGAAAAGATGGAGAAAAGCCCACATGAAATTGGACCTAACTGCAGTTTAGAAACAGAGGGGTAGGTGGGGCTTGGGCTTGAATTAAAGGGCTAAATCTGAGAATTGTGCCAACATCCAAAATTATGAAATGAGGAGCTCTAGGCTTCTCTCTAATCCAGAATGATTATCTTCACTGCTGAGCATCCAATTTAAATTCATTGTGTTTAATACAAAGCCAGAGCACAGAGCAGCCTGTCTCCCGACATGCAGTTACCATGGAGACCGGAGATGATCCTCAAAGGGAGTTATGTGGCAGAGAGAATGTGGCTGCCAGCTTCTGAGAAGCCAAGGGGCCTGGGGAAACCATTCTAAAATAGAGCAGCACAGAGAGGCCCTTTGTCATCCTCCTCCTCAGCAAAGCCCCTTCTAATCCCAAAGCGGGAAAGTTTACAGGCAAGCAGGGCATGACCATCTTTATTACAAGTTGAGGCTGCCCACGGATGCCAGAGAGGAGCGATTTATCAACAATCCACAAATAAAGTACACGTAACCCACATGGCTCTCCTTCCCTCGTCTACTCTGATGTGGGGGAGTTCTCATTTTGGTTCCAAAGCTAAGTGGTAACAATGCCATCAAACTGCCGAAGGAGGCTGCCTTGGGACTTCCCTGGGTACATGGCGTCCAGGAATGGGGCTGGAGTCAAGGCTGGGAGACAGGCAGACCTGTCCCTGCACCGATCAGCATGGATGGTAAGTATTTCACCCTTCTGAGACTCGGCCTCCCCTCCGGAAAGGAAGGATAATAAGATAACAGTAAGGGCGGGGGACTCTAAAGATCAAAATAAGTGGATCATGGATGGAGAAGTGCTCTGACTAATGGGCCTGAGTGCAGGCCTGACAGCTCAGCACACCCCTCTTGTAGGAGGCAGGGGACAGAAGCTCATCTATGGGTCCTGTGGCGAGCCATGCACCGCCAGGAGCCACTCGGGGGCCTGGGACCCCAGAGTCTGTCAGAGGCTCAATGTGCTCTATTGTGAACACTGTATTTTCCACGCAGCAGGAAAAAAAAATGCTCTTTGATGGTCCAGTAAGTCTAGGGTGTAGAGATTTGGAGCTCAAGTGCTTTCCCAAACACGAGTTCTAGAGTGTCTTACACCTGGCAAGTGACTGGGGCCAGTTCAGGCCGGGTGGTAAGGAGAGAATCAAAAAGAATGGAAACCTGACTGGGGCAAGGATGGGGTGGCGACGGCTCAGTGGTTGCAGTTCTAGTCCACTGAAGTTTTACACTCCTCCAGTTTGCTCGCCACCGCCCGGCCTTCCCCTATTTGCCACTGACCGGCTACAAGGCCGAGGGGGAGCTGCATGGCTTTTCCCCATGACGTCATCACAATTTACTGCACATTAAGATACGGATCATGTGAAGACAGTACATCTACATGAATATGTAGCCCAGTTTCATGGAGGACAACATCCTCAATGACCTCACCTGGACCCCCAACACCCAATAAAGTTTCTTTTAAGACACACACACACACACACACACACACACACACACCCCAATAGCTTCCTCCCCCACCCTGCCTCCAATAACTTAAGAAAATTTTATGGTTTTTTTTTTAAGTTTATTTTGAGACAGAGACAGTACAAGTAGAGGAGGAGCAGAGAGAGGGAGAGAGAGAGAATCCCTAGCAGGTTCCAGGCTGTAATCACAGAGCCTGATGTGCAGTTGGACCCCATGAACTACAAGATCATCACCTGAACTAAAATCAAAATTTGAATGCTTAACTGACTGAGCCACCCAGGAGCCCCAAGTTGAGAAAATTAAAAAAAAATTAATGTTTATTTATTTTTGAGAGAGAAAGACAGAGTATGAGCAGGGAAGGGGCAGAGAAAGATGGAGACACAGAATCTGAAGCAGGTTCCAGGCTCTCAGCTGATAGAACAGAGCCTGATGCTGGGCTCGATCTCACAGACTGCAAGATCATGACCTGAGCTGAAGTTAGATGCTTACTAACTGAGCCACTCAAGCGCCCTCCAGCTTGAGAACATTCTAAAGAAAAGTCTTTTTTTTTAAATAAACATCTTAAAAATTTTTTTTAATGTTTTTTGTTTATTTTTGAGAGACAGAGACAGCAGGGGAGGGTCAGAGAGAGAGGGCGACACAGAATCCGAAGACAGGCAACAGGCTCTGAGCTAGCTGTCAGCACAGAACCTGATGCGGGGCTCGAACCCACGAACCGTGAGATCATGACCCGAGCTGAAGTCAGATGCCCAACCGACTGAGCCACCCAGGTGTCCCTAAAGAAAAGTCTGAAATTTTAGCTAACAGAAAGAGATCACGCTAAGGGGAGAGAATGTTTACCAAGTATTTGATTGATTAATGCACTGAGTGTACAGTTCTCTTCAGTTTTTAGTTTACAGCCTGCGCTAAAAAAGTTTGCTCCCAAAGATGAAACAGCCGAAAGAACTTTGAGAAAGAAGAAAAAGCTGGAGGACTTACACTGTAAAGCGATGATCATCAAGATAGGGTGTATTGGGGTAAAGATAGACAAATAGATCAAAAGAATAAGAAAGAGAATCCAGAAATAGACCCCACACATAGATGGTCAACTGATTTTTGACAAGGAATAATCTTGTCAACAATAGCGCTGGTATAACTGGACAGCCATACACAAAACTCCCTTCACCCTTACCATATACCATATACAAAACCAACTTAAAATGGATTACAGACCTAAATGTAGGGGCTAGGATTATAAAACTTCTAAAGGAAAATATCGTAAATCTTAGTGACCTTGAATTTCACAAATATTCCTTGATCACAATGCAAAACACAAATTATGAAAGAAAAAAACTGGGGTGCCTGGATGGCTCAGTTGGTTGGGTGGCCGACTTAGGCTCAGGTCACGATCTTACAGCTCGTGGGTTCGAGCCTCGCATCAGGCTCTGTGCTGACAGCTCAGAGCCTAGAGCCTGTTTCAGATTCTGTGTCTTCCTCTCTCTCTGATCCTCTCCCCCTCAAGGTCTGTTTCTCTCTCTGTCTCAATAATAAAATAAAAAAAAAACATTAAAAAAATAGAAATAAAATAAAAATTTAAAAAATCAATAAATTGGGACTTTGAAATTTTAAACTTTTGGGGTGTCTGGGTGGTTCAGTTGGTTAAGCGTCCGACTCTTGATTTCAGCTTAGGTTATGATCTCACGGCTGTGAGATGGAGCCCCACGTCAGGCTCTGTGCTTGGCATGGAGCCTGCCTGAGATTCTCTCTATTTCTCTCTCTAAAAAATTTTTTTTAATCTTTTTCCTCTTCCAAAGACCCTGTTCAGAAAATGAAGAGGTAAGTCACAGACTGGGGAGCAAATATTTACAAAACGTATACCCAATAAATGACTTGTAACTAGAATATATAAACAAGTTTGATAACCTAATAAAAAAGCCTAACAACTCAATTAAAACATGGACAAAAGATGTGAACACTTCACCAAAGATACACAGGATCTATACATGTAAAGACACTCAACATTAGCCATTAGGGAAATCTGAATTAGAACCACAAGGAAGAGCTTCTGGGTTGGTGAAATGTGGGGATGTAGAGACAGTGGTGCATCCGGAGACGACATGAAAACTCCACACCTCTTCCCACAATCTTGCCCTATGCATCTTTTCTATCTGGTTGTTCCTGAGTTATATCCTTTTACAACGAACTGGTGACCTAGTAAAACAAAAACAAAAACAAAACACAAAAAGCCCACAATGAGGTACCACTACACACCTGTTAGAATGACTAAAATTAAAAAGACTCGTGGCTGGGAGACTTCCGGGTCAGGTCATGATCCCAGGGTCATGGGATGGAGCCCTGCATGGGGCTCAGTGCTGACCATGGAGCCTGCTTAAGATTCTCTCTCTCCCTCCCTCTGTCTTGCTCTCACTCTCAAAAACAAAACAAACCTGATCATAACAAGATGGCAAAGATGTGGAGCCCGTAAGGAATATAAAACGTTACAACCACTTCGGAAACTAGTTTGGCAATTTGTTAAAAAGCTAAATATACACCTACCATATGACCTAGGCACTCCACTGCGAGGTACTTACGTAAGGGAAATAAACACAAATCTTCATAGTAGCTTTATCTGCAATAACCAAAACCTTAATAATGCCTAGTGAAAGAAACCAGGCCAAAAAAGGAATACATACTGTGTTATTCATCTTAAAACATGAGAAAATGCAAATTAGTCTCTTGTGACAGAAAACGGATCAGTGGTCATCTGGGGGCAGAGAAGGATTACAAAGGACACAAAAGCTTTTGGGGGTGACAAATATGTTGATTGTGGTAAGGGTGATGGTGTCACAGTACACACATGTTAAAATGTGTCAAACTATAGACTTTAAAAATGTTCGGCTTATTGCACGTCTTAATCAATTTGTTGAAGAAAAAAAACCAACCAAACACAGATTAAAAGAAAAAAAGGTGGTTTCCTAGGTTACCTAATCACGGACTTCTTTATACGGTTCATACTCCTCCTCAAAATAGAGTTCACCAATATACGTTGTTTAATTTTAACTTAACTTAACTTAGTTTTTATTTCTTTCAAGTTTTATTTAGGTAATCTCTACCCCCAATGTGGGGCTCGAACTCATAAACCTGCGATCAAGAGTCACATGTTCTTCCGACTGAGCCAGCCAGTGCCCCTACTTTTATTTTTAAATATTGAGAATACTGTGGAGAGCTTAAATCTAAACATGAAAATTATTTATGGATTAGAGGTTGGATTCATTAATCTTTAATGGCGCTTCTAGCTCTAAAATTGTGTGTGTGTGATTGAGCGTGTGTGTGAGAATGTGAAAGTGTGTGCATGTGTGTATGAGAGATAAAAACTGATCAGTGAGAAAGTTCTTACTAAGGTTGACCCATAGTGTTGTCTTCACTAATTAAGGATCACTATAGCTCCTATTTTTTAATTAACAAGAAATAAAGGCGATCAGAAGGAGAAAAAATGCACTTGGCTGCAGTGATAACCTGAGGGAATTGTGAGGCGGAAACCACCGGGGGAAGACACGTGACATCTTAACACGTTTCTACCTGTCAGTGAGTGTGGCATTCTAGGACACATCTCACATTCAACACAGGAATATGGCAACTTCAGATCAGAGGCAACCACGGCGAGGTTTGGGAAAAGAGACATTTTCAATTAAGATTTTTGAAGTTTTGGGGGAGTCTGGGTGGCTCAGTTGGTGAACTGTCTAACTCTTGATTACAGCTTGGGTCATGATTTCACAGTCTGTGAATCTCGGAGCACAGAGCTCGCTTGGGATTCTCTCTCTCTCCCCACCCTACGTGTGCCCTCTCTCACTCTCAATAAATAAACTTAAAGAAAAAAAGATTTTTGAAGCTTTCCAAAAGGCCGTGTTCAACTATTTCTTTTTATTTTTAAAAAATTTTATTTATTTTTGAGAGACAGAGAGAGACAGCGCAATCAGGGGAGGGTCGGAGAGAGAGGGAGATACAGAACCTGAAGACAGGCTCCAAGCTCTGAGCTAGCTGTCAGCACCGAGCCCGATGCAGGGCTCGAACTCACCAACCATGAGATCATGACCTGAGCCGAAGTCGGATGCTTAATTGACTGAGCCACCCAGGCGCCCCTGTGTTCAACTATTTCTTAAACAATTAAAAAATATGCACGTTATAAGAAAAGAAGAAAGAAAAGGAAAAAATATATCACTCATTTATGACATGAGTCACTGAAATATACATACAGGAGAGGATGTATTTTTCATCTTTAATTTCTTTTTTTAACCTCAAATTATGAGAATATAAAAGCAGAACTTCTCGTATGAGGTCTGAAAGGTTTCCAGTATGTCTGGGATCACAGAAGGGGTGTTTATTTCTATTCCTGAACCAAGGGTTTTAAGATGCAGTAATTTCTGTATAGATCAATTTTTTGCCAACAGTATTCTTGAAATTGAGCATTTGCCTGGTCACCATAGGAATTTTTTTCTAATACTAGATATAAAACATATAAGAAAAGATAGATCTCCTCTTACATTTGTTCTAAGAAGGGTCAACCTGGCCTACATTTTGCCTCCCAATTAAGGTAGACGTAGAATGAGAGTTGCTGGCAAGGTTTTGTTAAACAAGGTAACTGATCTGAAGCAGGACATCTTTAAATAGCTTCTGAATGCCTGCAGAGTTTGACTGGCTATTTCTGCTTTTAAGAGAAAGAAAAAAGAGGGAAAATTATCTAGAATTCATCACCATGACTATCAGACTCCATTTGAAATGTAAAACACAACACATAGTTAACCTGACAGTAGAAACAGAATCCAATGTTTTAGTTCCTGTTTCATTTGTAAACTGTACAAATCGTTTTCCAAGGGTTGGTCCTTGATTAGCACCACTGGGTGACTGATGGATTGATTTAATGGACCTTCATATAGTCCTCAGCAAGCACCAAGTAGTATTTTAAGTTCTTTACAAATAGGAACTCAATCCGCACACATACAATGCGATTATAATCTCCACTTCCCGAGAAGGAAATTGAGAGGCAGAGAGAGATGAATTTGTCCAAATCACACATCTGGTAAACATGGAGCTGAAATGCAGCTTCGAGTGGTCTACCCCTGTCTTGGCTCATTACTACCATGCTGCTGACATTCACCGATTTCTGAGAACAACTCCTCTGTTTAAAGCTATGTAGGTCTGTGGTGGGCCATGAGTTAAATATAAAGTGAGGTCTCTGCCCCTGGAATACTCTTCAGTCTAGCTGGAAGACAAACTTTCCACACGAAACAATCTGAAAGCCCCAGACGACAAATTATTTCATCTGGGGAGGAGAGAGTGGGATCCAGGGTCTGAATTAGCTGGAGGAAGAAGGTGGCAGGAATCTGGTAGGCCTTGAAGGTTTCCATGGATGGTGGGAAGGCACAGCAGCGGGGAGCGTGGGATGCTCCCAGGGAGAGAAAACCACCTTGCTGATACATGGGCACGTGCTGGGAAGGGGGACGGGATGGAGACATAAGGTCAGATGGGGAGCTCTTCAGGGTGAAGACCCAGTCACCCAAACTTGACATCTTAGACAACAGGGTCTCCAACAGGAGCATGACTTGAGGCAGAGAGCTATGAGGGGTGGCCAAGGTGATTTTTGATTTAAAAAAAAATGTAAATGTGGAGTCTTAAGTAGTTTAAGCAAAATCGGTGAGGTGGAGATGGAACCGGGCAACATGTCTATAGGATGGCCATGGTTTTGCACATGATCCCCCTAAGCCAATGGTAGGCAGGCGACTCCCAGTGAACCCCACTCTGTACGTCCTCTCCCATTAAGTGTGGGAGGGGCCCCGTGAATAAGATGGGACATCATTACTCATGTTATGCTACAGGGCACAGTTGATGATCTCAGTGCGCCTGAGGCTAACCAGATGAGCTCTTAAAGGGGTAGAGTTCTTTCTGACAAAAGAGATGCGAAGTCAGAGGGATTTGGAACAGCAGAAGGATTCAAAGTGAAAGTCTCTTGCTGGCTTTGAAGATGGAGGGGGACACATGGTAAGGAATGGTGACAGCTTCGAGGAGCTGAGAAGGGCCCCCAGCTGATAGCCAGCAAGGAGCCAAGGACCTCAGCCCTCAAGCTGCAAGCCACTGAATTCTGCCACAGACAACGTGAGCTTGGCAGGATTCTGAACTCCGGATGAGAAAGGAGCCAGCAGATACCTTGACTGTATCCTGGTGAGACCCTGAGCAGCGAACCCGGTCACACTGTGCCCAGACTTCTGACCTACAGAACTGCGAGCTAATAAATAGGTATTGCTTTAATTTGTTAGGAAGTGGAAGTCCAGTACAACCCTCGCTAGGGTGCCAGGTCCCACTGGGAGAGGCAGGAGAAGGGAGGGCGTCCAGGTGGCTTAGAAGGGGAAGCCACTTCATGAGGCACTCATGGAGATCTTGAGTGTGACCGGGAGTGACTCAGAGGAGGGAGAGGAGCCCAGCTGTGCCGATCCCGACCAGCACAGCCATGCCAGAGAGGGGCAGGTCTGCAGGAGGAACAGGCATGGTGTGGCAGCCCCTGGCCCAGGAGCACACGCTGGGAGGAGGGTGGCTTTTGAGAGAAGGCCCGGCAGGATGCCCTGCTGGCAAAGCCAGGGACCCAGGCAGCACGGGCACTGGATGGACAGTAGAACGGTTTCACCGCAAAGCTAAAATGGGTGGGTCCCAGAGACTGAAGACAGAGCCAGGGCCAGGCCTAGGGTGGACACAGGTAGTCACAGCCTGGGGACCCACATTTATCATGTATCGTACGTGCGCTCTGTGCCGGGCACTGTGGGAAGTGTTTCTCATGCACCCTCATTTAAGCCCTACAACACCCATTTGTAAGTGGCAGAAACTGTCAACATCTAAGGAGGATGTTACTCCTTCAGTGACGAGTGGGGTTTTATGAAGCCACCATTTCAGGAAGGCAAAGAGCGCACTCCGCTGTCTGTGCGCTGTACGTCAGTTCTGTAAGGATTTCATCTGGTCCAGGCCATGGTGTCAAGGAATCTATCTGTATGCAGCCCCCCCTGAGAGGTCGCTGGCAGTCTAGCCCAATTATCTCTGAGACTTGGGGCAACCCATGCATTTTCCATCGATGGGAGGGTAGAGCTAGATTTCGAAGGTACCTTCCAGCTTTTTACAAGAAGGAAGACATAAGTGAACTTGGGAACATTAATTAATAAGCCTGCTTATCTGGGTCCCAATAAGCAGGGAGTGTTACTGCAGAATAAAAGACTGGAAAAACATTTGGCTAGAATTAAACAGGAATGGACAGAGTACTGGAGTCAAGGGGAAAAGAAAAGGAAGGAAGGAAGTGAATAGCATTTAAAGGCTTAATTTCAAAAGGGCAAATTTCAAAAACAAAGTAGAAAAACAGTCTTCCCAGTGCATAAATGGGCTCCTTGGTAAGGATGTTGGTAGGCTGGACACCAAAAGGAATTTATGTCCTAGTCTGTCATATCTCAGGACTCTGCCAGATAGGGCCCAGTCCTCTGCAGTGACAGAGGGGAGGGCGGGTCAGGACCCTCCATGGAGGGGGGAGCTGTGGCAGGCTCTCCAAATTTATGGCATCGAACAGCCCCTTGGCTGATCTCATGCTGGCCCACGCGCTTTACTTGGATTTGGCTTCTCTTGTAGAAAAGAATAGATGTCCTGCTGATGCTGATTTTGAGTTAATGGGAGGCTGTCTGTGACCAGATGGCCCTGGCACAGGCGAGAGGGAGCCTCTGGGCCCTCAAAGGAGAGGAATAGACCCAGCCGACTTCCGTTTAATGACCCTTCTACCACGGCCAACTTCGCACTCACTGATGATGTCAATGGGATACAGACAGGAAGGGCGGACACAAGGCCAGCGAAATCTAGCAAGTACAGGCATTCTAGGACCCAGGCTGGAATTTGGGAGCCCATCGATCAGACCCTGGAATGTGAATAGAACAGAAGCAAATAAATTAGACTGGCAAGGGCAGGCAAAGCAGTCCCCAGCTTTCAAAGGGGACGTGAGGGTCAGCTCAGCAGGAGGAACAGCCAGGAAATGTACTATTTAAAGGAGCGGAGAAAGCTCCTTATTAATTCACCTGGCAGTATTAGAATCATCAGGGATGCTTTTAAAAAAATACTGATGATGGGGCACCTGGGTGGCTCAGTCGGTTGAGTGTCCGACTTTGGCTTAGGTCATGATCTCACAGTTTGTGGGTTCAAGCCCCACATCAGGCTCTGTGCTGACAGATGGAAGTGTGTAGCCTGCTTTGGATTCTGTGTCTCCCTCTCTCTCTGTTCCTCTTCCACTCATGCTCTGTCTCTCTCTGTCTCTCAAGAATAAACATTTAAAAAAATACTGATGGAGGAAGAGGCAGACCTAGAGACACAGATTTCACCAGTCTGCCATGGGCCCTGGATACTGGTGTCTTAAATTCCCAAGGTCGTTCTAATGTAATTTATTTCTAAGGGTTGAAATCCACTGGCCTAGACGGTGGCTTTTAATATATTTTTGAAGAAGCGGGAAGCAGAAAGACATCTAGGAAGCTTTTTCCGATTGCCCATGCCTGCCCCCTTTATCAACATCTTAGTGAAGGGGCTGTGCCTCTAGTTTAAAAAGCCCGATTCTAATACTCCCACTTTGCAGCGTAGAGCCGTTGATGGGGTGGAGCCCAAGAGCCTGTATTAACGTTCTTCATTATGTAGCATTAGCTACACACAAGAGAATAAATATAACTTATAAGTAAGTTAAGAATAATAAAAGACCTCATGACCCGTCTTAAATCCTGGCCCTGCCTCCCCGCGGGAGATAACCTCCTTCTTCAATGGGGTCTGCATTATTAACAAGCAGGTGGTCTCGGTGCTCTGCTTCCGGGAAACAGAGGTTCTGGTGCCGGGGAGGGCGGAGCCTGCAGGTTGGGAGGGTGAGAGGAGGCGGGGAGGGCGATCAAGGGCCCTGCTGTGAGCTAGCATGCGGAGCCAGGGGAGCCAGGCAGCGCCTGCCACAGCGTCTGAAAGCTGTGTTAAAGTGCTAGAGAAATCCCTTTAGACCCAGTACAATGGAGACCCAGATGCTCTCGGAAGAGCCAGGCTTTCAACTGTTTTGTTTTCCCAGCCCTGGCCACTGCCGCCAAATTGACAGGCACGCAATAACTCAGGGAGTGCAGAGTTCAAGGCCCCGCAGATCTGCTGGACACGAACAAAAAGATGCAACTTGATCTCTCTTTCTCACTAGGCTAATCACTTGGGTGAGCTTTTCGTTAGGATTATTATTCTATTATAAACCCAGATGCTTAAAGCCAATCAACTGCTACCTTTTGTAGAATGTACAAAGTAGGTCAGCGTTGGTCTATCAGCCTCTGAACAACTGTCACAGACCGTGTGAATAAT
Source organism: Suricata suricatta (assembly GCF_006229205.1). Lineage (NCBI taxonomy): Eukaryota > Metazoa > Chordata > Mammalia > Carnivora > Herpestidae > Suricata > Suricata suricatta. The sequence continues at coordinate 144,711,488 of NC_043703.1, forward strand.
TAAATCGACATGTCCCTGGAGCAGCACTGCAAGAGGAGAGCATTTTCCTCTTGTCAGGAGATTGTCAGCGACTAGAAGAAAGAGGAAGCCCAGGTGTCCCCCGTAGGAGCACCAAGGTGAAGGGGAAATCCAGGAACGGAGGGGCGGGAGTACTGGGGCAAGAAGCCAGCTCTTGGGAGGCTGGGAGCCTGTGGCAGAACATCGGGCAGGGTGTGTAGCTGGGATCCAGGGAAGACTGAGTCAGGGACTACGATTGGAAACAGAGCCTCAGTATAAGGGCTGGAGCACAAGGATGTCAAGATCCTACCCTTGATCTTAGCCAAAAGGCTGAAAAGCGATGGGGACGTCAAGATCCAATCTTGTCTAGTATGGACATAACAAAGGGTTAGTAGGGGACACCAGTAGCCAGGGTGGCTTAGGATCAATGGGCCTTTAAATGCTGCGCACCTAGGGTCTGACATGCCCTGGGGGGCCTTAAATCACACAGGGGCTTTTATGTGTTTTGCAGAGGCAGCGGCTCCCATGGACAAGAAGCCTGGAAAAGATCAGGAGTTACCCACCATCTTGCACAAAGATGCCTGTGCTGAGGTTTTCATCGGCTATAAAGAGCTAAAGGCTCTCAGGGGAAAAACCTGTCACCCCTGGCTAATGAGGTCCCGGCAGATGACAATGTGAAAAATAAGACAAAGAAGGCCAGCCTGCCCTAAGAGAGGCTGGTAGACAGCGTGGTGACAGCGTGGCCTCCAACCTCAGACAAAAGGTCTCCCAAGTGGAGATGGGAGCCAGAAAGCTACAATTTTGGGTGTAAGGTCTGAGTGTACCTCAGAATTGACCCCAGTAGGGACCCCAGTGGTAATCCGAGTTATGATGATGGTAAATACTATGGTCTTTCTTATATTACTGCTGGGAGTATACATTGTTATAATCAGTTGGGAAAATAATTTGGTGGTCTGTCCTGACGCTGAGCGCATGTGTACCCTATGGCCCAGCAGTTCCACTCCTGTGAACGTGCCCAACAGAAATGTGATCATACATTTGCCAAAAGATGTACAAGAACATTCATAGCACCGATATTATTGGCATTGATCAGTAGTATGCGGTACATCAAACTAGAATGCAGTGAAAGTGAATGAATTTCAGAAAAATAATACTGAGCAAAGGAAGCTAATGCAAAGGTGTAAACCACTTAATTTTATTTATATAAACAGCCAGAACCAATCTATGGTGAATATACCTAAAACCATGGACTTCTACACTTTAAAGTTTATTTATTTATTTTGAGAGAGAGAGAGTGAGTACGTGCACAACTGGGGAAGGGCAGAAAGACAGAGAGAGGATCTCAAGCAGGCCTCACAGATCCTGTCAGATCCTGACTTGGAGCTCAGGGCTCAGATCCTGACTCCTGGGACTCGATCCTACGAACTGTGAGCTGAAATCAAGTCAGACACTTAACCTAGTGAGTCACCTAGATGCCCAACTTCTATACTTTAAATGGCTGAATTGTATGATGTATGAATTATATCTCAATTAAGCTGTTTTTCTTTTTCTTTTTTTAGTTTCCATAATTAAAATTTTTTTATTTATTTGTTTAATTTACATCCAAGTTAATTAACATATAGTATAACATAATGATTTTAGAAATAGAATTTAGTGATTCATTATTTACATGTAACACCAAGTGCTCATCCCAACAAGTGCCTCTCTAATGCCCCTTGCCCATCTAGGCTATCTCCCCACCAACACCCCTCCAGCAACCCTCAGTTTGTTCTTTGTATTTGTTCTTTGTCTCTTTCTCTGTTTTTAAAATTTTTTTCTTTCTTTCTTTATATTTTTTATTTTTGAGAGACAGAGAAGGACAGCACAAGCAGGGAGGGGCAGGGAGAGAGGGAGATACAGAATCTGAAACAGGCTCCAGGCTCTGAGTTAGCTGTCAGCACAGAGCCCGACGCTGGGCCCAAACCCACAAACTGTGAGATCATGACCTGAGCCGAAGCCAGATGCTTAACCAACTGAGACACCCAGGCACCCCTCTTTCTCTGTTTTTATCTTATTTTTGCTTCCCTTCCCTTATGTTCATCTGTTTTGAATCTTAAATTCCACATGAGTGAAGTCACATGATTTTTGTCTTTTTCTGACTAATTTCACTTAGCATAATACCTTCTAGTTCCATCCACATTGTTGCAAGTGGCAAGGTTTTATTCTTTTTGATTGCTGAGTAATATTCCATTGTATATATAAACTGCATCTTCTTAATCCATTCATCCATTGATGGACATTTGGGCTCTTTCCATACTTTGCCTATTGTCAATAGTGCTGCTATAAACATTGGGACACATGTGCCTCTTCGAAACAGCACTCCTATAACCTTTGGATAAATACCTAGTAGTGCAATTGCTGGGTCATAGGGTAGTTCTATTTTTAATTTTTTAAGGAACCTCCAAACTGTTTCCCAGAATGGCTGCACCAGTTTTCATTCCCACCAGCAGTGCAAGAGGGTTCCTCTTTCTCCGCATCCTCACCAACATCTGTTGTTGCCTGAGTTGTTAATTTTAGCCATTCTGACAGGTGTGAGGTGGCTTCTCGTTGTTGTTTTAATTTGTATTTCCCTGATGAAGAGTGATGTTTGGCATTTTTTCATGTGTCTGCTAGCCATCTGGATGTCTTCTTTGGAAAAGTGTCTATTCATTCTTTTGCCCATTTTTTCACTAGATTATTTGTTTCTTGGGTGTTCTGTTTGATAACAGTTCTTTACATATTTTGGATACTAGCCCTTTATCTGATATGTCATTTGCGAGTATCTTCTCCCATTCTGTCGGTTGCCTTTTAGTTTTGCTGATTGTTTCCTTCGCTGTGCAGAAAATCTTGATGAGGTCCCAATAGTTCATTTTTGCTTTTGTTTCCCTCACCTCCGGAGACGGGTCACATAAGAAACTGATGTGGCTGAGGTCAAAGAAGTTGTTGCCTGTTTTCTCCTCTAAGATGTTGATGGCTTCCTGTCTTATGGTTAGGTCTTTCATCCATTTCGAGTGTATTTTTGTGTACAGTGTAAGAAAGGGGTCCAGGCTCATTCTTCTGCATGTCACTGTCCAGTTCTCCCAAAACCATTTGTTGAAGAGACTGTCCTTTTTTCCATCGGATATTCTTTCCTACTTTGTCAAAGATTGATTGGTCATGTTCATGGGTCCATTTCTGGGTTCTCTATTCTGTCCCATTGATCTGAGTGTTGTTGTGCCAGCACCATACTGTCTTGATGATTACAGCTTTGTAATACAGCTTGAGGTCCGGGATTGTGATGCCTCCAGCTTTGGTTTTCTCTTTCAGGATTGCTTTGGCTGTTCGGGATCTTTCCTGATTCCATACAAATTTTAGGACTGTTTATTCTAGCTTGGTAAAGAATGCTGGTGTTACTTTGATAGGGATTGCTAAGCTGTCTTTAAAAATTTTTTTTTTTAAACAATGGTATTAGAAGTCAGAATAGTGGCTATCCTTGGTAAGAAGCAGTGACTGGCAGGGGGCACAGGTGGGGCACTTTGGCACTGGCAATGTCTGGTTTCTTGATTTGGGTACCGATTACAAGGGTGTGTTCAGTTGTGACAATTCTGTGTACTTATAATTTGCGTACTTCTCTGTACATGTACTCTGCTTCAACAAAAATAACAATACAATGACCACAAACCGAACAGGCCTGGCCTGGCTCCTGTACTTGGGGACTGCAAAATGGATATGCTCACTCCCTTCAAAAAGGTCCTGCCACTAGTGTGCCCTGCACAACAACCCTGCAAAAGTTGATGGGGCTGAGGCTCCCCATTTCATCAGTGAAGCATTACTCACAGGCTGTGGGGGAGTTCTCAGAAGAGAAGGTAGGGAGGGTCTGCCTACTGCCTTTCTTCTCTGGGCTCTGCTAGAGGAGGCAGATTTGGCCCTAGATTCTAGAGTATTAGTCCTGAGCCCATTCTTGCCTTAGAACCACCTGGGCCATGGCTACTGTGACCATCCAGGGGTCTGGTCTGCTGCTCCTGGATCAGAATGGGAACCTATCTTCAGGGAGACCTTAAACTGCCTGAGGTGGGCCATCCCACGGAACTGTGACCCCAAGGCCAGCCTCTGCTTGCCCCAGCCAGGCTCCAAAGGGGTGGGTTTGCAGAGCCCCTCGTCAGTCGCTGCCTAGTAGGAGCTCCTGAACCACCAGGAAAATGGATTCTAAGAAGAGACACCTAAGCCTAGGAGAAGGGCTTCCTGACAAGTCCTGGTAAAGCAGAGGTATCATTTTAGTGGGGAGGGCCATGAGGATTTGAGGCTGTGGGCCAAAGTAGGACAGAGGATTGACTACAGCTCCTGGACTGGTAGCTACCCAGGAGTGGGTTAGAGGCCAAGTTCTTTGTAAGTCAGACAGTATAAGGGGCTGCCTCCAGGATCAGGGACTTGTGGTCCTTGAAACTGATTTAATTCTGCATTTAAAAAAATTTTCAGGGGCACCTGGGAGGCTCAGTCAGTTGAGTGTCTGACTCTCGATTTCAGTTCAGAGCATGACCTCATCATGGTTCATGAGTTTGAACCCCACATTGTGCTCTGCGCTGACAGCACAGAGCCTGCTTGAAATTCTCTGTCTTCCTCTCTCTCCACTGCTTTCCTGCTCATGCACACTCCCTCTCTCTCAAAAATAAATAAATAAACATTTTTTTTAAAAGGTAAAAAAATCTTCATAGGTAACTTTGATGTATAGCTGGGTACCGAGACCCACACAGAGAAGCACTGTTCACTTATTCAGTCAACAAACATTTGCTGGGTAGGTATTCTGGTTTCTGGTCAGTGGCAGGATCTGGGAAAGCAGACGAATATTGTCGAGGCCGTAAGGAGCCCGTAGGCTGGAGTTCAAGGAGTGGCCGGCCTGTGACAGGTGATTACAACGCAGAGGAATGACAGCAATAACAGAGGTTCTGGAGCACAGAGGGACAAAATAACCCACACGTGACCTTTTTTGCAAAATGTAATTTCCTCCTAATTCATTCGGTTTTCGTATTTTGCATTCAGGAACAATACCGCAGCTCTGGCCCAGCTCGATCACTGACAACTCCCTCTAAAAGAGGCCCCACTACTGGGTTTTTTTTTCCAGCTGTTTTAAAAAATAATGAACAAGCTAGGAGAGATAAGACAAGACAGCTAGCTATGTCTGTTTCATAATTACCGCCATTAAAATCATCTAGAAGATGCATATCTATTTTTCACAGTCTTTGGAGAATTAATTTAGCTGATCATCTGTAAAGGTCTCCAGCAGATCAATACCACACTTCCTGTCACATACATGCATAGTAACAAACGCCAGCCATAATTCTCTTCTTCTCCTAGGTCTGCATTACATGACATAACAATATAAAAATAAAATCAGTTCCTGGCCTCGGTACACAAGTAAGTGATGTGATCAGTAAAACAGGCCTACATAGCTCCTTTTGGAAGTCATGGAGATCTATGACACCTAGCCTGGAATTTCCTGTGTCAGCTGCCACAGTGGCCCCTTGACAGCACCCATCTCCTTGTAGCAATACAGCAGGGGCATCCTGTTCTCATGGGTCTAGTCTAGGGTCGCCCCACAAACAGAAGAAACCAAAAAAGGGAAGGCACCTTCATCAAACAGGAGCATTACCTTGGTCCCATGGTAGAAGTCGTCCACGCAGGTAGCGTTCATGAAGGTCTGATGGAAGTGGGTGCTGGTGTCGATGCCTCCGGGGATCACCAACTTCCCAGTGGCATCGATCACCTTGGCGCCTCCGGGGATCATGAGCTCCCGGCCCACCTGCTGGATGATGCCATTCTCAATGTAGACGTCGGCCTCATGGGTGCAGTCATCATTCACAACCTTGCCTCCCTTGATGAGGATCCTCACGCTGCCTGAATTGGCAAGCATGTTCCTATGGAGGGTGAAGGGGAGGCACCGGTCAAGGTCAAAGTCCCTTTTCACTGTAACCAAGGTCCCACTTCTTCCTATCAGAGTCCAAACTCCATGGGCAGAGTAAGTGAGCAGGGAAGGGGAAGAAGCTTCTCCAAAGCCTGAGAACACTGGTCCTACAGCCAGCTGGGGTCACAAGCCTCCCACTGACCTTACAGTAGGACTTACTGGGATTCGTGACACAGTGGCAGTAAGGGCGAATTTGGGGCCCAAAGAAACATCAGTGTCTACCTTCCCAAAATGGCATGTAGGATCTGAAGCATTTTCCTATCTACTGTGTTGTTTAAGTCCCAAAACAACCTGAGGAGTGGCATTTTACCACTGAGAAAGCGGAAACCACTAAGTGAGGAATTTATGACTTCTAAGTAGCCAAGTCAAACCCAAATGTCTTGTCTGACAACTGTCCCCACTATACCATATGGTCCCAAAGGTATCAGGGGCTCCTGGGGCATGTCTCACACAGCCAAATTCTTGAAGCCTCACAGTTGTTGAGTCCGTATCATTATTCAGATGGATTCTGCTCCAACTCACTCTCCCATGTCTGCCTCAAGGCCACCACCACATTTCAGCTCCAGAGCTGGCTGCATACGAATAAGCTCATTGACAGAGCTTTTGAAAAGCACCTGCACTGAAGCTCTAACCCCTGAGACTCATTCAGCTTTATTTGGTCCAGACTGGGTCTCCCAGAACCATGATTAAAAAAAATTTTTTGGGGGGGTGCCTTGGTGGCTCACTTGGTTACATGTCTGACTCTTGGTTTTGGCTCAGGTCATGATCTCAGGACTCACAAGTTCGAGCCCTGTATTGGGCTCTGCACTAACAGTGCAGAACCTGCTTGGGATTCTCTCTCTCTCTCTGTTCCTCCCCTGCTCTCTCTCAAAATAAATAAATAAACTTATAAAAAAATTTTAGGGACACATGGATGGCTCATGGATGGCCCAGTTGGTTAAGTGTCTGACTTTGCTTCAGGTCATGATCTCATGGTTTGTGGGTTCGGGCTCCATGCTGGCCCCTCTGCATTCGGCACAGAACTGGCTTCAGATCCTCTGTCCCCCTCTCTCTGCCCCTCCCCCACTCGAGTGATCTCTGTCTCTCTCAAAATGTTTATTTATTTATTTTGAGAGAGGGCATGAGAGAGCAAGCAAGGGAGGGGCAGAGAAAGAGAGAGTCCCAAGCAGGCTCCACACTCTCAGTGTAGAGCCCAATGCAGAGCTTGAACTCATGAACTCTGAGATCATGACCTGAGCCAAAATCAAGAGCCAGACGCTTAACTGACTGAGCTACCCAGATGCCCCTGAAACCATTAGTTTTAAAAGCGAAAGAACTTTACCATATAAAAGCTTGAAGAAGAATTAATGCCAATCTCTTCCAGAAAACAAAAGAAAAGGAAATGTTCCCAAATCATTTTATGAAACCAGTCTTATTCTGAAATCAAAGCCAGAAAAAAAGACAGTGCCAAAAAAAGTAAACTATAGAGTTATATCCCTCATGAATATAGATAAAAAAGTTCATAACAAGAGGCGCCTGGGTGGCTCAGTCAGTTGAGCATCAGATTTTGGCTCAGGTCATGATCTTGCGGTTCATGAGTTAGAGCCCTGCATTGGGCTGTCAGTTCTGAGTCTGCTTCAGATCCTTTGTCCCTCTCTCTCTACCCCTCTCCCCACTCACACTCTCCTTCTCTCAAAATATTAAAAAGAAAAAAGTTCTGAACAAAATATTAGCAAGCAGAATTCAGCAATATGTAAATAGAATTCTACACCCTGCAAATGGGATTTATTCCAGGGATGCAGTGTTCGTTCAATATTTGAAAATTCAACCAATCTAATCCACCATATTAACTGGCTAAAGAAGAAAAATCACATAATCATATCATCCGATGCAGAAAAAAGCATCTGACAAAATTCAACATCCATTTGTGATAAAAACTATCAGAAAAGTAGGAATAAAAGTTAACTTCCTAAACTTAATAAAGAACACCTGTGAAAATCTATAGCTCACAGAAGACTTAATGATTAAAGACTGAATGCTTGGGGTGCCTGAGTGGCTCAGTTGGTTGAGCATCCAGCTCTTGATTTTGGCTTTGGTCATGATCTCACAGGTTGTGGATTTGGGCCCTACATCAGGCTCTGTAGTGACAAGCTCAGAGCCTGCTTGGGATTCTCTCTCTTCCTCTTTATCTGCCTCTCTCTGCTTGTGCACTCTCTCTCAAAAATAAACAAACATTAAAAAAAAAAGATTGAATGCTTTCTCCCTGCAACTGGAAACAAGGCAAGGATGTCCACTGTTATCACTGCTGTTCAATAAAGAGAATTCTAGCCAGCACTATAAACAATGAAATTAGATAGAAATATAGATATAGTTCATATAGATTAAAAAGGAAAAATAAAACTGTCCCTACGTGTAGATGACATGATGGTCTATGTAAAAAACACCAAAGAATCTACAAAAACAAGAAACTCTTAGGGGGCGCCTGGGTGGTTAAGTCAGTTGAGCATCTGATTCTTGGCTTCTGCTCAGGTCCTGATCCTGGGGTTGTGGGGTCAAGCCCCATGTCAGGCCCCATGCTGTGCATGAAGCCTGCTTAAGGTTCTCTTTCCCTTTGGCCCTCTCCTCTGTTTGTGCTTTCTCTCTTAAAAAAAAAAATCTCCTAGTACAAAGAAGTGAATTCAGCAAGAATGCAAGATACAAGACCAATATAAAAAAAGTTAGTTTTTCTACGTACTAGTAATGAACATATGTACATGATACAAAAATTTTTAAATGCATAGGCATAAATCTAAGAAAACATATACAAGATGTATATGGTGAAAACCACAAAATGCCGATGAAAGAAATCAAAGATCTAAGTGAGTGGAGAGACATACCATGTTCACAGATTGAAACACCCAACATAGTAATGTATCAATTTTCCCCTAATTGATACACATGTTTAATGCAGTTTGTATCTCAGCAAATATCTTTTGTAGATAGAGGCAAGCTTATTGTCAAAGTTTGCGTGAAATGACAAAGCTAAAATAATTTTGACAAAGATGAGTAAGGTGGGAGGGACCAGTCTACCTGATTTCAAGACTTACTACATTGATACAGTAATCAAGACTTTGTGGTATGAATGGGGAGATAGACACAAAAATCAGTGGAACAGAATAAAGATCCAGAAATATCCCCATGCAAATATGGTCAACTAATTTTTGACAAAGGTGCAAAAAAACAATTCAATGGAGGGAAGATAGTCTTTTTAACAAATGGTATTGGAGCTACTGGATTATCTATAGGCAAAAAATAAACCTTGGCTCATATCTCAAATCTTACACAAAAAACTACTCAAAATGGAATGTACATTGAGTGGCCACATTTGACCACTTACCATTCTCTTCCTCTTGAAGCTTCCTTCTCTTAGCATTAAAAGTGGCCATGCAGTGGAAAGGGATAGAGACCATAAGGAGATCTTGACCAGTTTGGGAGATGAGCAAGTCTTTGATAAATGGTGGTTGAAGGCAAGTTTGTGGGAACTTGTCAATTCTTGGTGAAGAAAAGAAGCCATAAAATGGGCTGAGGAATATGACTGAGGTAAGGTACCAATTTAGGACAGAGAAGACCCAAGATTTTTCAAGCAGCTAGGAAAGAGTCAAAGGAAAGATTAAAGTTCTAAGAGAACAAGGGATTGTTTGTGATGTAAGGTCTTACAGCATAGAAGAATGATGGCCATCATCAGTGGAAGCCAGGTCTCTGTCTACTTACATAGTTTATTTCATTTGATCCTTCCAACGGGCCTGTGAGGAAGCTATTATATGCCATCTACCAAAGAGGAAACAGACTCAAGAGAGGTTAAGTTCAAGGCTTGTAGGAAGAAGATATGTAAAGATGCAGACGAGGTGAGAATACACAGGAGTTCTCTCTGAACAGCTGGAGATGGGAGCTCCTGGGAGCATCAAGAAGCAAGAGGCTATGAGCTGAATGGGGGAGATGTGGAGGAGCCAGTATGGAACCAGAGGCGTGAAGGGGGAGGTACACAGAGGAAGAGGTCGGTGTTCAGACAGCTTCAGTCATGGTGAGCGAATCAGAATCCCATCCAGGGAGCACACTTTGGTTGGACCTGCAACTCTCTTAGCCCTTAGGTATCTGAACAGAAATGATTTTCATCTAGACTTAGAAAATACAGGACGAAGTCTGACCAGAGGGAGGCCTCACCATTGCAGGGTTTCCCCAGGCTCAAATAAAGTCCAGCTTTCCACTTGGTAAACTTCTCTTTCTTCAGGACCCAATTCAAGTGTCCCCCTTTCCGAGAAGCCTTCCTGACTCCCTGCCCTTTCAGAGACTTCAAGGCCCTGGAGTCTATCTGCATCTGTGAACTAAGGTCCTTAAAATCAAATGTATTATCAGTGATCATTGTTTCTGCTCCCTCTTCACCCCCAGCCTCCAGTACAGGATACTCAAAACCAGTGAACAAATCAATGAATGGCCTCATCCATTTGTTGCACCCAAACATGATCAAGAGGTTCAAAGCAGTGAGTGGTAGGCTGTTCCATCCATATTTGTTTCCTGCGTTATCTGGCAACTCTACGTTCAGGATAACGCTCAGCTTCCATCCCTTTTCCAACACGGCTAACTCCTGTGGACAGAGCAGAGGCAGCAACCGATTTCCTCTTATTCTTGTCATTTCATTTGCCTGCCACCCAATAAGTTGTGGAGAGGCTGTGTCCCAGGATGAAAAGGCTTTAAAACCTGTTGAAGGAATACCTCTTGAAAGGACATAAGTCAGCTGTCTGGAGATCTTAGCCTGCTCTCCTAGACCCACTCGGTTAAGCAGTTTGTTTCTGTCACGATGACCAGGCTGGAGTGCCTGGAATCTCAGCACCAAGAAAGTTTACTCTGCCTATTCACAGCGTCAACCACCAGGCTCTCCTGCTGGTGGGAGAGGTTGGCCCTTTAGGGGGCTGCTGCTGGGGTGGTGATGGGAAACAACACAGATGTTGGTGTGAATAGGAACAGCTGCTTCCCAGGAACATCTGCTCCCTGCCAGGTGTTGTTCCAACCTCTGGGGAGAAGGGGCCCCCCTCCTAGTGAGGAAGGGACCGGGTAGAGAGGCGGCGGTGAGGTGTCAAGCTGGAGAGATGGGAAAATGGGACAGTCATAGCCACAAGCTTATTGTCGGAAGCTGGGATGAAGCTGAGCATATTTCAGATCTTTCATCCTAAAATCTGCAAACTGCAATTTTAATGTAATATGCAACTAGGAAATGAGTTTGTTCTCAGGTGATGGACATAACCACTCTGGGCAAAGGAAGCCCGGAGAGCCTGACAGATGCAATCTCCCTCTCTCTCATTCCGAAGTCAAGGCCAAGTGTGACCATGAAAGAAGAGATGCGCCTTCTCAGTTTGCACTAGAAGAGGAAAGTGATGGTGATGGTAGGGGTGGCCGAAAGAAGACACTCCCCTAGCCCTTTGTGCAAAAATATAATCCTCCCCTTTTAAAGTTACTTTAGGGCAAGAGGGAAAATAGGAATATTTATGCTGGGGAATTGCTTCTGGTTTATGTCAGTGTCATAAATGAGAATATTGATTTGCTTATTAATCTAGAACACATACTTCAGCACACATATACACCCTGGAGGGTGGAGACCTTGAAGGGCGATGCAGTAGTGAATTACTGGGGATTCTTGTCTGAGCTTTGATGCTGGTGTCAAAAGTCAAGGGTATCTTCTTCAGTAGAAACGAGAGCAATAGCTCTTGGTAAGCTAACACCCCGTGTCCAGCACTTTCCACGCATTCAACCACAGGGCAACCCTGAGAAGTAGGAACGAGGAAGGAACGTTAGCCCCATTTTAAAAGGAGGAACCAAAAGTTTTGGAAATTAATGGTCACACAACTCTGGGAGATGGATCGGGTTCATAGGTCTGTGTGAGTTAAAGAAAGGTTATCAGAATTAGCTCTGGATAGAAGAGGAACAGGTGATTCTTTTGTTCTTCATAGTTTTCCGTACTTTCAAACTATATACAGTAAACTTGGGTTACTCTTCATAACCTGAGAAGTTATGTTTAGAAGCTTTTTTTTAAGCTAAAAAAAAAGCCAGAAGCATCCAGCTGACCCTTCATTCAGGTCGAGGGCTCAATTCCTCCCGATGCATCCTTTATGGGAGGAGGGGGTAGAGCCCGTACCACCAACTGTAACACTTAATCCTTTCTCTAGAACCCTGGATTGGGTCCCTGACCCAACCTGTCTTTTTCATCTTCCTTGTAGAAATCCCTGAAGGGTAACCCAGCTCTGAAGAGACTGGATTCCCAGAATACATTTAGAGGGAACTCATTCTCAGAACATGGAGGACCCTGTTAATAATGTTGACAATTAGTACACACCTACTGGGCCCTCACTACACATTATCTTATTTGATCCTTACAATGCCCTGACATAAATACCATTATTGCCTCCTTATTGCCAGAGATGGCTAGGCTTAAAAAGTTAAAGAAACGTCCTGAAGGTCACACAGCTAGCTAGCTTGTAACGAAGTAGGGATTGAGAGCCAGACACTCGTCTAGAGATGTTGGGGACGGCAAGTTTGGGTTCTTCCAAAATTCATATGCTAAAGCCCTAACCACCAGTGTGGCTACATTTGGAGATGAGCCTCTGAGGAAAATTTTAAGGTTAAATGAGGTCATAGCATGGGGCCCTGATCCCACAAAACTAGTAGAAGAGACACTAGAGGGCTCAGTCCCCAACCCACCACCCAATGTGCTATGCATAAGCACTGAGAAAAGTCCCTGTAAGAAAGAAGCCATCCACCAGTGAGGAAGAGAGTTCCTGCCGGAAACCTACCACAGTGACACCCTCATCTCAGACTTCCAGCCTCAGAACTATGAGAAAATATGTTTCATTGTATAAGCCCTCCAGCCTGTGGTATTTTATTGTGGCAAATACAAGAGCTGACATCCTGGCCAAGCGCCATACTGCCAACACAGAGGCCGTGGGACCCAGAGCCTGGACCTCAAGCCGCCTGGTGGCGTCACTTCAGCGGATGCTCTGCGCTCCATCCCCACCCTCTGGCAGACTTTCAGCTTCAGCCTAGGGGCTGACGTCATCAAAACTGCCTTCAGGCCTTCAGCCTTTTGGGGCGACCGAAGCCTCAGAACACTCTAAGACTATGCTCTTGTGTTTGGAGAAGATCATAGCATAGTGAGTCCTTTGGTATACTCACTCCCTGTCCGTGATGCCTTTGGAGATAATCTTTTTAAAATGAACACTGGTGTGCACGAAAGTACTCTAGTTGAGATACCTGGGTGGCTCAGTCGGTTAAGTGTCTGACTCTGGGTTCCAGCTCAGGCCAGGATCTCATGGTTCCATGAGTTCAAGCCACACTGATGGTGTGGGATGAGTTTGAATGAGTGAGTTTGAACCACACCTGCTTAGGATTCTCTCTCTCACTCTCTTTGTCTCAAAATAAGTAAACTTAAAAACAATACTCTAATTTCACTCTCTCTAGTGGGTGAGAGAGACACAAGTCACGTTACAAAGCAAGTGTAAAGGAGATTCTTCTTGTCTAAAAACCTGAAAACTAAGTTAACAGGTATTGGTTTAGGGGTGCCTGGGTGGCTCAGTCAGTCTGTTAGGTGTCCGACTTCGGCTCAGGTCATGGTCTCGAAGTTCGTGGGTTTGAGCCCCGAGTGGGGCTCTGCGCTGACAGCTCAGAGCCTGGAGTCTGCTTTGAATTCTGTGTCTCCCTCTCTCTCTGCCCCTCCCCCACTTATGCTCTGTGTCTCTCCCAAAAATAAACATTAAAAAAATTTAATAGATGTTGTTTAAACTGGGCGTCTCTCACCCGTGTGCCAGAGACCAGCGCTGTGAATGAGTGAGCCGGCTGTGTGGTGATTGCTACACCAGTCTCCTCCTCCCCAACTTTCCTAGATTTCCAAATTGTCTACGTGGCCAAGATGCCTCCTCATCCCACCCAGTCCCCCTCACCGTTGACGGTTGACACTCATTATGCTTCTCACCTCCCCCAGTAACCTCATTTGCACCACTTCCTACAGCTTTCCTTGCTCGTTTTTGCTAAACTAAACAGAAGAAAAGATATTCCGGCCTCTCTTTCTGCAGCAAACCTTCTGTCTGTGTACGGACGCATTTGTGAACATGAAGGGGGTGGGTGAGTGGGGGCTCCCTTCAGAGAGTCCCTCAGAAGGGAAAAGATTTGAGCACAATTGTTGAAATACATGCAAATGCCACGGGCTATGGCTGTCTTTCCCTGTTCTGGCGGGGACAGTAGGTTCAGAGAACATTCTTGTCTGTGGTCATGGTCAGTATCAGATTTACTACTTTGTGGTGCTTTGAATCAGTTATCTATTCCAAACACAGTTACTGTGTAGACAGAGCCCAGGTCTGGTCCACTGGCTTACCAGGTAGGCTGTGGGCTGAATGTTTGTATCACCCCCCAAATTCATTGTTGAAGTGCCAATCCCAAACGTGGTACTACTGGAGCTGGGGCCTGTGGGAGGGAATTGGGTCAGGAGGGTGGAGCCCTCATTAGAAGAGACATTAGATCTCTCTCTCTCTCTTTCCCTCACCTCTCTCTCTCTCCATCTCCTGCCTGGGCCCCCACCCCATGCGAGGATATAGACAGAAAGGTAGTCATCTGTAAGCCGGGAGGAGAGTCCTCGCCAGGAAACAAGCTGGCCAGCACCTTGATCTTGGACTTAGCCTTCAGAACTACGGGGAATAATTTTTTGTTGTTGAAGTGACTCAGTCTATGGTATTTTTATTATAGCAGCCTAAGGTAAGATACTACATTAGAAATGAACATTATAATCAAATCATCATGAAATGACAACTGTGTCTTAAAATAAATGTCACCTCTTTAAGGACTTCTGGCCATATCCCACATCCCATTTATCTAACCAAAAACTCTGCTCACCCAGCTATTTTGTCTATGCAAATGAAAGAATTCAAACCACATGGCTGTCCTCCAGGCAGAAATGGAAAAATGCCAGAGTGTTAAATGGTATTAGAAGGAATAAATCAGAACTATGGAATTGTAGAGCTGCACAGATCCATCAAGTCCACCCTGACTTTCCTTCAGTCCCGGACTTTACCAACAGCGACCTTGAGTGGAATGGGAGCAGTCCAGGGCCAACAGGGTGCCAGCAAACTGCAAATGTGGAGATCTTAGGAATTCTACAACTTATCCGGGGAAGCAACGATGCCTTCCACAGCAAGATGGGGGATGTCTTTGATATGCCAAGATTCATCCAACTATGTATGCACCTTGTAGTCCCCAATTTCCTAATTCCGTGGCACGGATTCCTTATGGTCCTAAACCAGTGCTGAGGCAGAACCAAGGTGATGTGCAAGCTGGGAAACAGCCCTGCATAACCCGGGAGTGCATTCTTCCCTGAGAAAGCCTCGTTATGTTTAAAACAGTAACAATCACTGCTATTTGCTATCTAATAAGGGTCTTGTTGGATAAAGGAAATTTTCCTGCACCGCCCACCCTCCTGCCCCTCTTAGGGCTGTGAGCTGTTCCAATGCAGAACTGAACGGGGCGTGGGGGGGGATCCTGCCAGGTGGACAGTCAAGGTTATGGCAGCTGCTGCTTCTCGTTCGTGAAATGCACACAAGCCCGTGCTCCTAGAAGGCGCACTGTGTTAGTCCTGCCAAGGAAATGCCAAGCCCAACACTGCATCTTGGAATTGCCTGCTTCTGTCATCACCCTCCCCAGCCCCCCTGTGCCTGCAGGGAGGTGTGAGACAAGGAGACTCGGCACAGTCTCTCCTGCACAGCTGCCTTCTGCCAGCAGCTCAGCTGGAGGCCGCCGGGGACTCTGGGGCTCGGCAAAGACACACGGGGCCAGAGGGTGCAAACCGGATGCTTCCTGCATGAAGACCTTAAAACTAACTTGTTAAGGGGGCGCCTGGGTGGCTCAGTCTGTTAAGTGTCCAACTCTTGATTTTGGCTCAGGTCATGATCTCTCGGGTTTGTTTTTTTTTTAAGTTTACTTATTCATATGGAGAGAGGGACATAGAGAAGGAGAGAGAGAGAGAGAGAGAGAGAGAATCCCAAGCAGGCTTCACCCTGTCAGCACAGAGCCTGATGTGGGGCTCAATCTCACAAACCTCAAGATCATGACCTGAGTCGAAATCAAGAGTTGGACTGAGCCATCCAGGGGCCCTGTATGTATTTTCTTTTAAAAAAACATTTTTTTAACGTTTATTTATTTGGAGAAACAGAGAGCAAGCAGGGGAGGGGCAGAGAAAAAGGAAGACACTGAACTATCATCACTCATGAACTGTGAGATCATGACCTGAGCTGAAGTCGGATGCTTAACCAACTGAGCCACCTAGGCACATCTGTATTTTCTTCTTAACAGGCACTGGTTTAAGACTCACATTTCCTCTTTTGGCCAAATCCAAAGAAGAATGTGTGATTTTACAGACACTTAGTTCTGTGATATCAAGGGACATTCAAGACAAGAGCTACACACCCGCCTTGTGACATGAAGGACCTACAGCATGTAAGCCAACCGCTATGGTATATGGAGTGCTAACTGGAGGGCCAGGGGAAGCCAGTTCCGGTCACTGGGGCCACACTGAATGGTGTGGCTTTTCCTTTGCTCCAAGCAGATAACATTTGCCAACGGATCAAAAGGCAGTACGTGGCAGTGGGTAGAAGACAACAAAAATATGCAGCTGTTTTTCTTCTTCCGATCTGCATACAGGAAAATAGAACAGAGCAGTGGGAAAGCCGACCCTAACGGGAGGCGGGGGTGGCTACAGGACAGGTGGGGGGGGCGCATTGCCTTATAGCATCCTGGGATGGTTCTGGAAAGGGATTCTGAGATGATAAATGAAAACAAATGAAAGATTCATCAGAACACAAAAGCCACAAAGGGAAGTATAAGGTGAGTGGAAACAGCTAAGGCTTTATGTTAATACATTTTTAATAAAGTGAATTGCCTTTCTAAATAATATAGCACTAGGTAATTCCTAGCTAATATGAAAGCAAGTATAATTTTATAATTCTTAATTGACTTCATCAACTCTGAGGCTATTTAAAAGAGTAGTTCTAACATACGAGTCACATATAAGGAAAAGTGACAAAACACCTGTGAACTCACCATTGTGACTACTGTTGAAATCCCCACATCTCTTTGTTCCCACCCCACGCCCAGCCTCAGACATAACCACTTCCTCAGTTAATTTGTATGGACTAATGATAAATAACAGGTGACAAGTAAAAATTTAGACAAGATCACAGCTATTGCCACCCCATGCCCTCCGCTCCCCACACCCCACAATCACACTTCACCTGCCTTATGACTGACTTCTTCATCACCTAGTACTCTGCTTTCTAAGGTCAGCAGGATTCTGGAAATGACTGCATGGTAATCATGAGGATATGAGTTCATTTTACATGCAAATGCCCACGGACCATCCTACTGGAATGTTCCACAGGCCCATGCACAAAACCAGCTGCATCATTCCCAATGACCCACCCAGAAATCTGAGGCTCTTTCTGAATTCCTCTCTCACTAGGCCAGTGTCAGCATCAACTGGCTGCTCTGAGGGGCGGGCCTGGTTTGGGTCACCTAGGAGTTTTGTGCAAAATGTCTCAAGAGAATCTAGAGGTAGAGCCCAGTCATGGGGAAGGAGAACTGGGCAAAAGGAAGGTAAACGGGCAGGTCTGTCTTCTATCTGGGACTTAGGCATCTCCAGGGACTAGTGGGGACCTGGCGGGAGGAAGAAGGGCCAGTCAGGCTGACGGGAAGCACATAGAAGGCAAAGGCTGGACAGGCTGTGTGTGGGCGATGTTATGTTCCCCACCACACATTGGACCCTTTGTCTGTAGCCATCAGCCATAAGAGTCCAGCACCAGGGCCACATGGACAGGACAGGCAGGCAGGCAAAGACAACCCATCTGTCCATAAGATGGGCAAGAATGTGGTGAACAAAGCCTTTTTCTTACCAAGGGTCGAAAACAAACAAACAAGGACAAAGGAGCTGCTACAATGAAGCCCAAGCCCAAGAGGTGGGCCTGGCTTCTGGGAAGGCGGATATGGACCCACGTGGAGTGAGTCCTTAGGCTAAGATCAAGAAGTCTTAATCCCATAGCTTCCTCTGAGCTGGCCTGGCCCAGCGCGGCAGGGTTTCACATGCATTAGGGCACCGAGGGCAAAAGTGAAATTCCGAAGGATTAGCCCAAGAGGGTGGTAAGCAGTGGAGCCGCAGACCACTTGTTCAAGATTAGCTGTGCGGGGAAACCGGGCAGCGGTGGGAAAGGGAAGCCAAGTGACTGCGAGCGCGCGCCGGGACAGAACCGGCTGCCTGCGTGGTTAACAGGTGCACTGCACCAGGGCAGGCAACGCGGCCCATGCGCACAGCCTTTGCATTTGGACAGGAGCTTTGCTCCTGTCAAGTGCTCGCCTGCTCATGAGGTCAGGAGGCTTTACGTTTGAGGCTGAAGGAGACCGAGTACCAGCAGACACCAGTAAATAGGAGTCAATCTCCGTCCATGAGCCCAGCTGCCCCAGGGCCCTGGAAGGCAGGCGGGAAGGTGCGCACACACTGTAGGCAAGAGTCCAGACCTCTGGACTGAGGCTTCAGCCAGAAAACACCAGAGTTTTGTGACCGCTAGTCACCATCACCACCACAGCCCTTCCCCAGGCTGGCCTTCTGGCAGATTCCTCAGCCCTGCTGCGCTTTCCAGGCTCTCACCAGCTGTCTCCAGGCCCCAGAAATAATTCCATCAGCTCTCTTGCAAGAAGAGCAGCTGCACCTCAAGGGCCTCCAGAGTGGCTGCTTCCTAGAACGCCAGCCAAAGGGCGGAGAGGCCAGCACCCCCTGTCAGAAAGGGGGGTGGGGAACGACTCTTCTCAGTCTGAGGCCCCCATTCTCAGGTGGGGGGCGTGAAATGTCACAAGCAGGAGAAAAGAATGCATTTTCCTAACTATAAAAGTATCCCAGGAGCACCTGGCTAGCTCAGTCAGTGGCGCGTGCAACTCGATCTCAGGGTTCTGAGTTCAGGCCCCTAACTAGGCATAGAGATTACTTAAAAATAAAATTTAAAAAAATCAAATCAAATCAAATCAAATAAAAATTGGGGCACCTGAGTGGCTCAGTGAGTTAAGCATCCAACTCTTTTTTTTTTTTTTAATGTTTACTTATTTTTAAGAGACCGAGCATGAGCAGGGAAAGGTCAGAGAGAAGAGACAAGAATCTGAAGCAGGCTCCAGGCTCTGAGCTGTCAGCACAGAGCCCGACGCGGGGCTCAAATTCACAAACTGTGAGATCCTGACCTGAGCCGAAGTCAGCCGAAACATCCAACTCTTGATCTCAGCTCAGGTCTTGATCTTAGGGTCGTCAGTTCATACCCCACGCTGAGTTCCGTGCTGGATGTGAAGCCTACTTAATAGTAAATAAATAAATAAATAAAATAAAAGTGTCCCAAACCTGGCCTACCTGATAGTCTAGATTTGGGACAGGTACTAAGTGAAAATACACAAAAATTCTTTTTCTCTTTTAAACTAAAACTTGGTATGAACTATGTACAACCATATATAACATCTCCCAAACAACAATGGAAGGAAAAAGCAAGAGACGAAATAGTAAATACAGTACAAGTCCTGAATACCTTTCAAAACGAGGCAAAAGTGAGCTACAGTGTTTAGGCATAGAGTTGAAGAAAGAAGAGAAACCAAAGAAAGGATTATCATAAAAGTCAGTGTGGGTGGCTATCTCTGGAGAGCCGCAAATATTCTAGTCTTTTACTTGGAAAGGGTGGGAGTTACACAGGTGTTTGCTTTAAATTACTCTTTAAATTAGACATTTTCTGCACTCTTCTGTATGTATCTTGTAAAACACTTAAAAATTTAAAAAAGAACTGCATGTCAATTTACAAAATGATATGCCACGTGTTACTACAATAATGTAAAAATATCATACACAAAAAACAGACCAGGTGAGGGGCGCCTGGGTGGCTCAGTTGGTTAAGCGTCTGACTTCAGCTCAGGTCATGATCTCACAGTTTGTGGGTTCAAGCCCCACGTCAGGTTCTGTGCGGACAGCTCAGAGCCTGGAGTCTGCTTCAGATTCTGTGTGTCTCTCTTTCTCTGTCCCTCCCCCAACTCACCTTCTGTCTCTGTCTCTCTCTCAACCATAAACATTTAAATAAATAAATAAAAACAGACCAGGTGAGAATAAATAATGAGGTTTGTGTTTATAGGACTATAGGTGATCTTACTCCTTTAATTTTTCAAACTTTCTATATAATATTTATCTTACAATGAAAAATAATTATGGTAATTTAAAACCACATAAAGTTTTATACTGTGTGGGAAAAAATTGAAATAAGGTGAAAAAAATGTTCCCTTTTCTTTTCAGGAAACCTTGCCATCATCCTGCCCCTCCTGGGAAATTTCCTAAAAGGACTGGGCTCTAGGACAAACCAACCTCCTTCCTTATTTTGACTCAAATAGATTTCAGAAGGGCACAGACTTTTTCCCCGTGATGGGACTCCTTCAAAGAGGTACCTGACATTTCATGTTGGGCTGCAAATGCGTTTCCAGCTCTCTCTCTCAAATGAAGTGCTTTCACCTGCCATTGACTTTCACCAATAACACTTTTGCCCAATGACATCTCCCTTCCTGTGCCTGCGTCCGCCAGCTGCCTTCTTATGGACCTGACTCACCTCCATCACTAAGGCGAGTGTTTTTACTGTAACCCAGAATTCCTGGCGCCTGAAGAGCGGATCTCACCAGCGCTTGTAGCACTTAGAGGGCCAATGGAGCCCAGCCTTGGGGAGATGGGCAGAAGTTGGGGAACCACTGTGAGCCCCATCATCTCCTGTGGGAGACATATTCTCACAGGTGATGCCCCCAGGCACGTGTGGGAAGCACCATGGCCACCTAGAGTGGCAGGCCGAGCGGGTACTCTTAGGGGGCTTGAAGGCACGCCGGGGGTGAAAATAATCAGCTTCCCTCGCCTGGGGCAGCGAGGCCACTAGCCTAACCGTGTCTGCATTCCAGTGCCCTGATTTACAGCAGTGAAAGGGAGCAAATGGGGAAGCAGAGGGTATAAGGGAGCGGGCAGAGAAAATGGAGTGGGTGAGGGGTAGGGCAGTGCCAGGAGCACTGAACTTGCCTTTGCTCCTCTAGCCATGTGACAAACTGCTCCATGCCCGTCTTTCTCAGCTGGAAAGCGGATGTCAGCACCGTCAGCACCAGAGCGTCACCACTGAGCTCAGCCTCCCACATAATTTCATAGAAACCTTACAACACCCCTGTGAGGTGGTTAGATGTGATTATCCCCATTTTACAGCTGAGGAAACTGGGGGTTGGAATTCATCCATACTAGACTTCATTTGATCCTGCTAAGGGCTTGGCATGCACAGAGACTCATTAAATGCTAGCTAAAGGAAGCGAGGATTGGCCAAAAGAGATAGTGGGGTGGAGGCAAGTCTGTGTGCGAAGTGTTAGCCACAGTAACGGGCTCTTAGCCATGGGAAGGAAGGCTTCTCCAAAGAAGGGTTCCATGCTGGTTGTGAGGATGTGTGGTACAAAGCTTAGGGCAGAGGAACGGAGCTGGCGTTGGCTGGGCTGAAAAAAAGACAAGAGGCAGAGCAAACAGGTATTCTGGGCTCGGAATGGCCAGCAGATGAACTGCCTTCGGGCCAATAGGCCAGACTGGGCTGGGCAAGGAGCTCGGGGAGCCAGGGTATGAGGTTGAGGAGCACAGAGCAGGAGGCCCAGCCTTCTGAATGAGACCCACCTGGCATGGGATGACCCGGAGAACCCAGCGCAGGATCCGGAGTGTGGTCAGGGGATGAGCCCATGGGGGTTCCGCTGACCTCCCTGCTTATTACCTGGCACATGTGGAGTGGGGGCTGGGAGAATAGCGACTATGGTAATGCAGGCACGAGGATATGGTGGGTGACACTGGTGGTGCCAACGGAATAGAAAAGGAGCAGGGCGAGAAAGGACTGAGTGCTGGTAGGTTCTCTGGAGGAAAGGGAGAACAGACTGGGGAAGACAGTAAGAATGGAAGCCTGGGTGAACAGAGCAGAGCGGAGAGCTGGTGTGGACGGATGGAGAGGAGCACAGAGCAGAGACGGTGCCCGATGGAAGCCTAGTACTGAAAGCTGCTTTCAGGGGCACCTGGGTGGCTCACTTGGTTAAGTGTCTGACTTTGGCACAGGTCATGATCTCATAGTTTGTGGGTTCGAGCCCTGCATCCAGCTCTGTGCTGACAGCTCGGAGCCTGGAGCCTGCTTTGGATTCTGTATCTCCCTGTCTCTCTGCCCCTCCCCTGCTCACTCTCTGTCTCCCTCTCAAGTTAAAATAAAGACAAAAAAAAAAAAATTGAAAGCCGATTTCAGCTTCTCTCTTTAGGAACCCTTTAAATCAGTCGGAAGATGGCAACTGACCCAATCACCCAAGGTAAGGATATGGGAGGAGCAGAAAACTAACACCTACTAAATGCTACTAAGTGCCAGGAGCCATGAAGGCTCTTAATTTATGGCATTTAATGGAAACAACCTCACAATTGCCCTTGGAGATGAGGGGGTGTCTCCACTTGACAGCCGGTGACTGGAGGTAATGACTAGTCAAGGTCACACAGCTTCATGGAAAGGAAAAGGAGTAGAGGTAATTCTAAGCACCAAATAATGTAAGCATCAAAAGGTCTGGACTGCACTGATGGGCTAACCTTCTGCTTTACTGTGTGTTGAACATTTAGGAGACACTTCCGACAAAACACTGTACTCAAGCACTGCCAGTTCTACATACTAAATCTGCTTCCTATCCATCCTCTTTTTATTTATTTTGAGAGTGAAAGCATGAGTTGGGGGAGGGGCAGACAGAGTGGGAGACAGAGGATCCCAAGCAGGCTCCGCATTGTCAGTAGAGCCTGTCGTGGGGCTCGATCCCACGAACTCATGACCTGAGCTGAAATCAAGAGTCAGCCGCTTAACCAACTGAGCCACCCAGGTGCCCCACTTATCCTTTCCATTTTCTCCAAACCCACTGCCTCAGTTCGGGCCCTGTCATCTACCTGCATTAAGATGCTATCGCTATTACCTGGAAACGTCTAACTGGTCTCCCAGCCTCCACACTGTCATCATACTGAGCTTGTACGTTGCCAACAGGACCCCAGAGACACTCAGCACCTATGTGGTACTATACTAAGTGCCAGACTCCACACCAACCCCCGACGAGCTCACACGTTTGGAGTAGAAAAAAGTGCATAGGGGCGCCTGGGTGGCTCAGTCAGCTGAGTGTCTGACTTCAGCTCAGGTCATGATCTCATGGTTCAGGGTTCGAGCCCCACGTCTGGCACTATGCTGACAGCTCAGAGCCTGGAGCCTCCTTTGGATTCTGTGTTCCCTCTCTCTCTCTGCCCCTCCCCTGCTCATGCTCTGTCTCTCAAAAAGTGAATACACATTTTAAAAAGCAGTTATTTTATATAAAAAAAAGAAAGATATGCATGGACAAAAAGTTCAATATGAGTTAAGAGAAGGGCTGTCAGGACCAGGAAGGTGGGTGGAGGAAGCACTTAACCCTGACCGGGATAGAGGACTGCTTCTCAGAGGAAGTGCCTTGGACACCAGTCTTGACGGATGTGTAGGAGTTCACCGTGGGGGCCTGGGGGGGGCCAAACCTGAGCATCCAGACAGAAGCAGGGCAGTGTGGTCTAGCTGGGTGTCTTCAGGATGGCTGGTGTGCTTGGTGAGCCTGAGCTCCCTTGGAATGGCCAGGGGGAGCCAAGCCATTCAAGGCCTGGTGGTGGGGGGGGGCACTCTCAGAGTGTGGACTCTAAGGCCTGCTAGTAGGATAAGCAGTGGGGCGCCTGGGTGGCTTGGTCAGCTAAGCATCCGACTTCAGCTCAGGTCATGATCTCTCAGTTTGTGGGTTCGAGCCCCACATCGGGCTCTGTGCTGAATGTTTGCTCAGAGCCTAGAGCCTGCTTCAGATTCTGTGTCTCCTTCTCTCTCTGTCCCCCCTCCGCTTTAGCTCTGTCTCTCAAAAATAAATAACTGTAAAAGAAGATAAAAAAAAAAGCACTGACATCACTGGATTTGCATTTTACATAAAAATTCAAAGTATAGAAGAAAGTGCTAGAAGAAAATATAGAAAGCTATAAACTTTGGATGGGTTTAGGTTTTTTTAAGTATAATCCAAAGCCAGAAACCAGAAGAGATTGATGCAGGTGTGACTATAGAACAATGAAAAACTGTAATAAAGCAGAAGATGTGGCGAAACGTTTTTTAAAAAGGCAAAAACTGGTTAAGATATGTTTGCATGTCTCAAGAGAAAGACAAGTACTCCAGTAGAAAAAAAAATAGGCAAAGGAGGGGTGCCTGGGTGACTCAGTCAGTTGAGCATCTGACTCTTGATTTCGGCTCAGGTCATGATCTCACAGTTCGTGGGTTTGAGCCCCGCATCAGTATCTGCACTGACAGCACAGGGCCTGCTTGGATTCTCTCCCCCTCTCTCAAAACAAACAAATGAACAAACTTAAAAAGAAAAGAAAAGAAAAAATAGGCAAAGGATAAAAACAGGCAACCCGTGGGGCTGGGGAGGGCATAAATAGCTCATAAGCCAATGAAAAGAGATTTGTCTTATTAATAATCCAAGAAATGTGAGTGACAACAAGAAAATTACATGTTTCACCTGTCGTAGTGGCACAGAAGAAGAAAACAATGACTGCCCAGAGGGAGAAAAGCACTCTCACACACTGTTCATAGGAGTTCAAATTGATACCTTACCAGAAGGAAACCTAAAAATCTACATGAAAACTTAAAATGGGCATTTTACATCTAAGAATTTCTTCTAGGAAATAATTGGGCCATTGCCCAAAAATGCATTATGAGGGTATTTTGTTGCATTGTTGTTGTATATATATCAGCAAATGATTTGAGAACAAGATTAGGGTGTGTCAATGTAAGGACTGTTTATTTTAATTTTTTTAACGTTTCATTTTTAAGAGAGAGAGAGAGCGAGAGAGAGCGAGCACGAGTGGGGGAGGGGCAGAGAGAAAGAGAGAGAGAGAGAGAAGAGACATAGTATCTGAAGCAGGCTTCAGGCTCTGAGCTATCAGCACAGAGCTTGACATGGGGCTCGAACCCACAAATCATGATCATGACCTGAGCTGAGAAAGGACGCTTAACCAACTGAGCCACCCAGGTGCCCCAATGTGAGGATTGTTTAAATACAGAACAGGATATTCACACAATAGAAGGCGATGCAGCCATTGAAAAGGACCATGTAGCTCTTTAAGTATTGACGTGGGATATTACATACGATACTGTATTAGGTGGAGAAAGCAGATTATGGAACCAGACCCCCCTGGTATGTGTATCTACTTTCGTATATATAAGTGTGATCTCATATATATTTGAATATATATGAATAGGACATCTCACACATAAACCTCATTTTCACATATATATGAAAACTCATGTATAAATGAGCTTTCTGCATAAAACACTGGGAAGGTTATTCACTCAACTATTAACCGCAGTTGTCTCTGAGAAAGGAATTGCAAACTGCAGCAGGACCCAGTCTCTCTGAACTACTCGATTGTGAAAATACCTGTGTAATAAACCAGCTGCGGAGTCGACAGCAGCCCTGGTCAAGGTGTTAGCAGCACAGAAGACACTCGAGTAGGCTCTGAGGAAGTCTGTGCAGGGCAGGCAACGCACTAGCAAGTTAACATCTCTCGTACATTTATTCAACCACCATTCATGTGTACATCTAATGGCCTATTAGATCCTTCTAATTTAATGTCTCACTGGCCCTTCAAACTGATCACATCTAAAACTGAGCTCATTACACTCTGCCTCCACTTGGTTCCTTTTCCAGGTCTCCCATCTTGGGGAAAGACACCCCACCTCCCACCGCAGGACCAAGCCAGCAGCTAGGGCATCATTTCCAATGAGAGCAAGTGATAGCTCCAGGGGTGACAGCACATCGCCCCCTTTCCTCCTTTTTGTTCACTGGCGCCCCAGACAACATGGTGTCAGATGGCTGCCTAAAGAGCAGACCACCCTCTCAAAGCCCGCCCTTCTGGCTGCTGCCTTCCTTGAAAGAATGGTTGGAGAGATCGGGCAACTGATTGGCTGGGTTCAAAGGGCTTCTCCTGGCGGCTGAGTCTGAAAATGTGGAGATGCCGTCATTTACTTAAACAAAAAGAGGTAATGAGCCCTTCCTGGGCAGGGAGCACCTGCCGAGTAACTGTCAGCAGAAGGGATGAAGTCTCCATCTCTTGAAACAAGTAAATGGGAGCAAATGGTTGTCTTCCCACCTAATTCACCCAGAATGCCGAATGCCGGCATTTCCTTGTTTTCTTGTTCACCTGCTCCTGCCAGAAGAGAGGTGGGGTTGGAACTGATGACAATACCCAATTACTTTTATAAATAATTTCAGTGTATTCCCTTCTACTTTTCAGAAGAGCTGGCCAGATCCCCTTGGTTCCCAGTCCCTGGCAGCCTCCTCCCCACCCCCAGCTTAGGCCGAGGACCTATTCCTGAAGCCAAATCTAAAGACTGGAGTCCAGGGGCGCCTGAGTGGCTCAGGTGGTTAAGCAGCTGACTTCGGCTCAAGTCATGATTTCAAAGTTCGTGGGTTCGAGCCCCACGTCAGGGCCCGGTGCTGACAGCCCAGAGCCTGCTTCATTTTGTGTGTGTCTCTCTCTCTGCCCTTACCCCACTCATGCTGTCTCTCTCAAAATTAAGCATTTGAATTTTTTACAAAAAAATACAGACTGGAGGCCAACATTCTGAAGGTTACGACACCTGGTGCTTGATAAGCCAGGCTATGTACATAAGTGAGATTTTGTACGTGCTGCTGAGGGCTGAACCCCAGACTCCATATCAGGTACCTGACTCCCTGAGAACATGCCCTATTTGGTAAAGGACCTACTGTCTCATTCCAGTAGGCAGGCACACTCTTCCTGGTTGTTGCCTATCACCTTCTCCAGGGAGTGGAAGCCTGCCCATCCATGTCTGAGGCCTCCCCACCTGCTGGCATGCTCTCCTGGCCCCAATGCTCTCCTGGTGACACTGCCCGTGCCCATACTCCTGTCACTGTAATTACTCAGGTATATAAGTGTATCCACACCCTTTGAAATGCACACTGAAAAAGGTCTACTGGATGTAAATTGCACCTCAACAAAGCTAAATGAAAACCAAACCAAAGGGATACCTGGATGCAACGCTTGATCTTAGGGAAGTGAGTTCAAGCCCTACACTGGGCTAAGAGCTTACTTACAAAGACAAAAATGAAAAATACCACCAAAATACATTTAAAAGAGAATTGCTCAAGGGAGCTCAGAAAAAAAAACAAGATAGAACTTAATAGGAATTAAGACTAGTGCTAAGCTTCTTGGCAGTCCAAGTAGGAGCAGAAATGGTTTGGGTGGGGGGGGGGGGGGAACCTTTCTATTGCTGGATAAAAAGGAGGCTCTGATTTACCCACCAGGAAAAGACTTTTGAATCCCAAATGATTCATCGCTCCCCTCCATCCAACTGAACATTTAAGAGAAGGTTTTGGTCAGACTGCTTTAGAGAAAGCAGGTCTGCTCTCTATGTAGATAATTCTAGAAGGGATTTATTGGATTACTCCCTAAGGGAAATGAGAAACATGATGGATATATTTAACTGCAACTTTGCACAAGGTGCAGAAATATTTCCCAAGCCATTTTTAACATAGAGCAAACATCAATAAAAGGTTGAAGAAATACCACTAAATTTTTACTTAGAGATGACATTTCTGTGCGGTGTTAAAGGAAGAATTATCAGCTTTTATCTGGTGCTCCAACCTATGCTATAAAGAGAATGCAAATATGTTTCGTCCATCCTTTAACTGGTAATAGTAAGGAAGGTGTCTAAATAGTACTTCTCGAGGGGCGCCTTCCTGCCTCAGTCAGGAAAGCATGTGACTCTTGATCTTGGGGTTGCGAGTTCGAGCCCCATGTTGGGTACACTTAAAAATAAAATCTTAAAAAATATTGCCCCTCTAGGGGTGCCTGGGTGGCTCAGTCGGTTAAGCCTCCGACTTCGGCTCAGGTCAGATCTCACGTTCGTGGGTTCGAGCCCTGCGTCAGGCTCTGTGCTGACGGCTAGCTCAGAGCCTGGAGCCTGCTTCCAGTTCTGTGTCTCTTTCTCTCTCTGACCCTCCCCCTCTCATGCTCTGTCTCTCCTGTATCAAAAATTAATAAAACATTAAAAAAAATATTGCCCCTCTAGTCGGGGCCACTGCAACCCCAGCCATCACCTGTGCTAAATCATAGTCCTTTATTTCCTCTCTCCTCAGCCTAGTGTTCCAAAATAGAGGAAACTGTGGACAGATGGCTTTAGAAGGTATACATACTTGGCCATAAAATGGCGTTGAATCATGGGCTCACTCTTTTTAAAATTTATTTATTTATTTATTTATTTATATTTTTAAAATTTCTTTAAAGTTTATTTATTTTGAGAGAGAGAGAGCATGAGCACGGGACGGGTAGAGACAGAGGGAGATCTCAAGCAGGCTCCCCACTGTCCGCGCCCTGAGATCATGGCCTGAGCTGAAATCAAGAGTCGGATGCTTAACCAACTGAGTACCCAGGTGCCCCCTATTAGAATTCTCAATGTGTTTGTTTTGAAATGGATAATAATGGAATTGGGGAGAGTCCACAAAATATGAAAAGAAATACG
Organism: Suricata suricatta; assembly: GCF_006229205.1. Classification (NCBI taxonomy): domain Eukaryota; kingdom Metazoa; phylum Chordata; class Mammalia; order Carnivora; family Herpestidae; genus Suricata; species Suricata suricatta. Next base: position 144,740,102 of record NC_043703.1, read on the forward strand.
GTGAGGTAGGTAAAGGACTGTCCTAGGAATATCCAAAGACGTTATATGAACTTACTGCGATTAAAACTGTGTGGTATCAGCATATGATTAGACAAGAGATGAAAGAAGATGACGACTGGTAACAGATTTCAATTAAATTTAACAAAAGTGATATTTCAATTCGGAGGAGACAAATGGTTTGCTTACTAGATGGGGCCGGCATCTCCGGCTACTTTTCAGGAAGAAAATTAAGTCGGCTCCCTACCTAGACCCAAATCTGTAATCCATCTGGAATTTATTTAAATGTAAAACATAAAGCAACAAAAATATTAGAAGCAAGCTCAGGATACTAGTTGTATAATTTAGGAGTAGGGAAGCCCTTTTATCTCAATCTGGAAACCCAGAAGCCATAAAAGAAAAGTCCCATTTCTGACTTGATACAAATTTAAAAAATTGAAATGATAGCATAAAAATAGAAACAAAAACTCAGGAGCACCTGGTGGCTGAGTCAGTTAAGCATTCGACTTCGGCTCAGGTCATGATCTCACGGTTCATGGGTTCGAGCCCCGCATCGGGTTCTGTGTTGACAGCTCAGAGCCTGGAGCCTGCTTTAGATTCTGTGTCTCCCTCTCTGCCACTCTTTTTTTTTTTTTTTTTTTAAAGCTAGAGATTTATTGTTATTTTGTGATTAATAAATTGTCAAATTGGTTATGACACTATCTCTGCCACTCTTTGGCTCTCACTCTCCCTCTCTCTCTCTTTCTTTCAAAAATAAACATTAAAAAAAATAGAAAAGTCAATAGACAAACAATAAATAAATATCCTGAGAAAACACATGCAGTGCATAGGACAGCTAGGCGCTCTTACACACTGATAGGAAAAATA